>NC_084752.1:8753344-8793344 GCF_033978785.1 Entelurus aequoreus
GAGAGTCCAGTCCATAGTGGATCTAACATAATAGTGTGAGAATCCAGTCCATAGTGAATCTAACATAATAGTGTGAGAGTCCAGTCCATAGTGAATCTAACATAATAATGTGAGAGTTCAGTCCATGGTGGATCTAACATAATAGTGTGAGAGTCCAGTCCATAGTGGATCTAACATACTAGTGTGAGAGTCCTGTCCATAGTGGATCTAACATAATAGTGTGAGAGTCCAGTCCATAGTGAATCTAACATAATAGTGTGAGAGTCCAGTCCATAGTGGATCTAACAGAATAGTGTGAGAGTCCAGTCCATAGTGAATCTAACATAATAGTGTAAGAGTCCAGTCCATAGTGGATCTAACATAATAGTGTGAGAGTCCAGTCCATAGTGGGGCCAGCAGGAGATAATCTTGAGTGGAGACTTTGGACAGCTAGCACAACACCTGTGTTCACCTAATCTGTGCTCTCCCATTCCACGAAGGAGAGGTGGGCAGATGTTGTTGTCTCATTCATGTGCATTACTAAATTAACACTCTATGAAATTCTGTGTTGAGCGTCTCGCTTGTGTTTTGGAAACTATGCCCCTCTCGTCAAGCTAGCTCGCTAGCAGTGCTTTCTCATCCTTAACCCTGAATTAGGGATAAATGTAATGCTAGCATCCAAACCGTCACTCGGTGTCATTTTCCACTCTTAGCGGCCGTAAACGTCAATCCCAATTCCAGATATTGATGCTGGATTTATGTCAAGAAGCCCATCATTCATATCCTTTGCATGTAAAAACGTTATAGATGCCACATGCTTTAAAACGACATGCAACATGGCTGTGTGTTGTATAATCTCTCAAAAGCATCGTTACTGTGTCACACCTCAAAGGAAGGAAGAGGAAAAAAGGTTTTAGATTAGTTTTCTAATCCGTTTGGAGCAGCGCTGAGATCTGTTAGTGTGCCAACTCAGAGCTTTTAGTGTTTAGTGTGTTGTTTATTCCCCATCAGCCTCATTAAAGGAATGATGTAAATACAAGTCTGCCTGCTCACAAATCTACAGTCAAGTGTTAGAGAATTAATTTGCTTTTTGGAAATCTTTGTGGCATAGGGAACCACAAACAATAGTAGTCTAAATTAGCTGTTTGCGATTCACGTGATGGAAGTAATGTTAATGATGGGAATTTTACAAGAAAAATGTTATAAATAAATGTATTCGTTCAATGATAATCAGTGACTTTGATTTTTTTAATTAATGTTATTACTCATACAGTACAGGCCAAAAGTTTGGACACACCTCATTCAATGGGTTTTCTTGATTTTCATGACTATTTTCATTGTAGATTGTCACATCAAAACTATGAATGAACCATGTGGAGTTATGTACAACTGAAAACACGTTTTATATTCTAGTTCTTCAAAATAGCCCCCCTTTGCTCTGATTACTGCTTTGCACACTCTTGGCATTCTCTCCATGAGCTTCAAGAGGTAGTCACCCGGAAACGGTTTTCACTTCACAGGTGTCATAGTTTTGATGCCTTAGTGACAATCTACAATGTAAATAGTCATGAAAATGTATTGAAATGAGAAGGTGTCCAAACGTTTGGCCTGTACTGTATATAGACTGTATTTGATAAAATATATATAATGTATAGTCTGAAAATATTCACAATATCAAAATGTGTTAATTCTTCATTATAATTTAAAATACCTGTTTTATAATGTTAATGTTATAATAATAATTAGGGCTGTCAAATGGTTAATTTTTAAAATCAGATTGGATTAATCATGATTAATCACAGGTGATTACTCGCTTTCATAAGTAAAATTTAAGAAAAGACCCCAATACTTGTGCACAAATGCAATTTTATTGTCAGAAAGTCACCCAGGAACGCTTGTAAATGTTTTATTCGAATGCCATTTGTTTGCAATAAATTCGGTAACAGTTTTATCTTAAACTCTTTAAAGCTGTATTTTGGAGTGACATTTGCCATTGAGCACACCAGTCGGTCTCCTCATTCATTTTTGTACTGACAATTACTGACCACATAGCGGTTAAAGTAAAATAGCTTGTACGGTCTAAACAAATTGCATGATTAATCTAAGTGTGTACATGATTAATGTGATGATTTTTTTTTATAAATCACAAGAGCTAACTCGCTAACATCCCTAATACTAACCCATTATCTAAATTTGACCCCCCAAAAATATTGTTTTGGTTATTTTCATTCAAAATATAATGTTATATTGTTTATCAGTTAAAATAACATTTATATATCATCTTTTTTGCCATTAATGTAGAATACTTTACACAGGAATAATATTTTTTGGAAATCAAAAGTATTGTCCACAATTGTATAATTTTATTATAGAATAATATTATTTTCTGTTTGTTAAACGGAAACAAATCATTCAAATAATTCCTGAATTTATTATATTGCAACTTGGAGGCTCTACTTTTCCCAGTATTTTTCAATGCGGCAAAAGATGCGAATCCAGGCTTTATTCCCCACACTTTTGCCAACATTGCGGGATAAGGTATCTTTTTTTCTGTGTGTTTTCTAACACTCTTAGTGAATAATACATGAATCCCAGGCATATGCAGACGTATCTATAAATGTGTACAGTGTGGTGCGGATCCAAATTAGGATGGTTCGGCCTTGGAACTGGTTGGCTCTCTGCTGAGAGATAACCTAGTTGGAAAAAATAACATTACAGTTTTTTTTCTTTCTTTCTTTCAACAAACTGGACTGGACTCTGATGGAATGAAATGAGCAGGTCCTGGACTCAAGGAGGTTTGTCCAGAGTTGTGTTTACATACAAACTGTCAGAAGTGGAGTTTAAAGAGAATAGGTGCGCCGAGGAAAGGAAGCCTCGGCAGAGGGGATCACAGAGAGGAGGGAGGATGGAGGCTCGCCGGTTGCGGCTAGAGAAAGTGGCAGAGAAAGCGAGAGCGAGTGTGAACAGGCGAGGCAGACGCAGAGGAGGGATGGCATGAGAGAGAAAGTTTGTTGGAGCAAGGCAGAGACGGAGAGAAAAAAAAAAGTGAGAAATGTGATATGGCTGAGACGCTGGGCTGCTCTCAGTGCAGATGGAGGTGAATGTAAAACACTGCTGCTATGCTATCAGAGGCTATTGACAGTCTGAAGTTGGACTCGGCAGTGTGGAAAGTTACTTGTCTGTCCAACCTCCAGCACGCTCCTGCATCCAGGAGGCCCTCCCTGCATTTTAACTAGCTGTGTGCATCATACGTCCATCTATTGATTCACCACCGGAAAGTTGTTCATACGCAATCTGAGAAGAGATGGACCGATGTGTGTTGTTCAGGGCCGATACCAATTGATTGCAGTCAAGGAGGCAGATAAATATTCATTTGCAACATTTAAACATGAAGAGTATATTTCAGCAAACAGCTGGACAAAGCTTTAAGTTTTTTTTAACATGATTTTTTAGATTAGTAGCGACATAATGTGTTAAGCGGCGCACCAAAAAAGTTATTTCGAAGTATGAGGGAAAAAAAATTTAACAGGTCACATCATTCCCTTTGCGGAGTATAGGACATATTTCCGCTTCTATTGTTGTATATCAGGGGTGTCAAACTCGTTTTCATTGAGGGCCACATTGCAGTTTTGTCTGCCCTCAGAGGGCCGCTTGTAACATTAATAAAAGAAACATACAGTACATGTATAAGTTAAAGTTAAAGTACCAATGATTGTCACACACACACTAGGTGAGCGAAATGATTCTCTGCATTTGACCCATCACCCTTCATCACCCCCTGGGAGGTGAGGGGAGCAGTGAGCAGCAGCAGTGAGCAGCAGCAGTGGCCACGCCCGGGAATCATTTTTTGGTGATTTAACCCCCAATTCCAACCCTTGATGCTGAGTGCCAAGCAGGGAGGTATTGGCTCCCATTTTTATAGTCTTTGGTAGAGATGTCCGATAATATCGGCCTGCCGATATTATCGGCCGATAAATGCTTTAAAATGTAATATCAGAAATTATCGGTATCGTTTTTTTTATTATCGGTATCGGTTTTTTTTTTTGTTTTTTTTGTTTTTTTTTATTAAATCAACATAAAAAACACAAGATACACTTACAATTAGTGCACCAACCCAAAAAAAACTCCCTCCCCCATTTACACTCATTCACACAAAAGGGTTGTTTATTTCTGTTATTAATATTCTGGTTCCTACATTATATATCAACATATATCAATACAGTCTGCAAGGGATACAGTCCGTAAGCACACATGATTGTGCGTGCTGCTGGTCCACTAATAGTACTAACCTTTAACAGTTAATTTTACTCATTTTCATTAATTACTAGTTTCTATGTAACTGTTTTTATATTGTTTTACTTTCTTTTGTATTCAAGAAAATGGTTTTAATGTATTTATCTTATTTTATTTTATTTTAAAAAAAACACAACCTTATCTTCACCATACCTGGTTGACCGAATTAGGCATAATAATGTGTTAATTCCACGACTGTATATATCGGTATCGGTAATTAAAGAGTTGGACAATATCGGAATATCGGATATCGGCAAAAAGCCATTATCGGACATCCCTAGTCTTTGGTATGACTCGGGTTTGATAGGGTTAGGAGTTAGGGTTAGGGTTAGGGGTTAGGGTGATTTGCCGCATGATATTGTCACATGATTACATATACATTTGATTAATAAATGTATATTTTACCTACACTGTAAGAAAAACAAATCTGTGGATTTTGCAGTCCAAAAAATTGCATAAATTTACCCCAAAAATTTACGGTAAAATGGTTGCACACTATTTTACTGTAAAATTCTGCTGAATGAGCTGCCAGATTTTTTTATTTTATTTTTTTGCATACAAAATATGGTTGCTATTTTTACAGTGTATTACTGTAAATGTAAAAAAAGTTACTTTTTTTTTTCTTACGGTAGGATTCTGAAGACTTTAGTTGTTTTTTTTTGTTTGTTTTTAAAAAAAATATATTTATTGTCATGTTTAAAGTGTACAATTTGATGGATAACTTGCTTTGAAATCATAGGTTAGGCAGATATTTATGTATGTAATTACCCCAAAAATGTTTTGAATGTATGATAATATAATATTTGTTGCATTATTAGATAGATAAAGTTTAAAAGATATATAACTGCATGCAACCCGTGTTTTTTTTTTTTTCAAAATAGAAAAAGAAAGAAAGAAAGTACTTTATTGATGCATTTTTATTTCCAGGCTTTTACGGGCCATTCAAAATGTGGTGGGCCAGATCTGGCCCCCTGGCCATGACTTTGACACCTGTGTTGTATATTATGTATCTTCTCTTTTGTTAATAGAAACAAATTATAAATTGTCATGTAAACAGAAAAAACATGGCTGACAGCCTTAATTTAGGACACTTCCTTGACTCCCACCCTGCCATTTAACATCAATTCAGTAGCTTTTACATAATCGGTAGTGATGGGTAATTGGTTGAAATAATATTTAGATTTAATCTTTTTTTCAATTAAAGTAGATTGTTTTACACATTAATAATATTAGGAAAAAAACTATTTAACATCAATTCAGTAGCTTTTACGTAATCGGTAGTGATGGGTAATTGGTTGAAAAAGTATTATATTTCATATTTTTTTATTTATTGATTGATTTTATAGATTGTTTTTTTAATTTTTATTTTATAATTTTTTTAAATTTTTTGTATTTATTTTTTGTTAGCTGTTTGCTAATGGCAGTAGATTGTTTTACATTTGAATAACAATATTATAAAAAAAAACATCCATCCATTTTTCCGCCGCTTATCCGAGCCCGGGTCAGCAATCTCAGGCTAGCTGTGAGACATAATCTCTCCAGCGTGTCCGATGTCTGTGCATCGATTCGAATGAATCCCAATTAATCAGACTTACGAATGAACAGTCAAGTAAACCTAACCTCCTTGGTGGAGGTATTGGTGGCGCTCCTTAGCTATGCTTTGGACTATGGGTGTGAATCTTTGGGCACCGAACAATTCAATCGGATTCAGATGCCTGAGGTGACAATTCGATTCAGAATCGATGCTCTATTCAACTTGATTCTCAATTTGGATCGAGTCTTGCAATGTAAAGTGTGGACACACCTTCGTTTTCTTTATTTTCATGACTATTTACATTGTAGATTGTCACATCAAAACTATGAATGAACATATGTGGAGTTATGTACTTAACAAAAAAAGGTGAAATAACTGAAAGCATGTTTTATATTCTAGTTTCTTCAAAATAGCCACCCTTTGCTCTGATTACTGCTTTGTACACTCTTGGCATTCTCTCCATGAGCTTCAAGAGGTAGTCACCTGAAATGGTTTTCACTTCACAGGTGTCATAGTTTTGATGCCATCAGTGACAATCTACAATGTAAATAGTCATGAAAATAAAGAAAATGCATTGAAATAAGGTGTGTCCAAACTTTTGGCCTGTTGTGTGTAAGGTGTGTGACACACTACCGTTCAAAAGTTTGGGGTCACCCAAACAATTTTGTGGAATAGCCTTCATTTCTAAGAACAAGAATAGACTGTCGAGTTTCAGATGAAAGTTCTCTTTTTCTGGCCATTTTGAGCGTTTAATTGACCCCACAAATGTGATGCTCCAAAAACTCAATCTGCTCAAAGGAAGGTCAGTTTTGTAGCTTCTGTAACGAGCTAAACTGTTTTCAGATGTGTGAACATGATTGCACAAGGGTTTTCTAATCATCAATTAGCCTTCTGAGCCAATGAGCAAACACATTGTAACATTAGAACACTGGAGTGATAGTTGCTGGAAATGAGCCTCTATACACCTATGTAGATATTGCATCAAAAACCAGACATTTGCAGCTAGAATAGTCAGTTACCACATTAGCAATGTATAGAGTGTATTTCTTTAAAGTTAAGACTAGTTTAAAGTTATCTTCATTGAAAAGTACAGTGCTTTTCCTTCAAAAATAAGGACATTTCAATGTGACCCCAAACTTTTGAACGGTAGTGTATATATATATATATATAAACTTTTTTCTTTCTTTTTTTGATTTTTGTAAATTATTAATCAATATAGAATCGGGTTAAATAAGAATGCATTGTGTGTTTCAGATCTTTTCCGATGCTCCCGAGTCATGCCCCCATTCAACCCCTGCCCCAGTCCTCTGCGCTCCCACCAGGCAGTCCAAGAAGATGAATAGGCAGAACCGTCCCCTGGCTGTCTACAATCCACAAGCCCTGGACATTCAGACCGGTATGCAAATGTTTGCATTCTATTCCTGATTCCAATCTGTATACCTGATCACGTTGCACAAGGTGGGAATTATTACCATTCAATAGGACTCAAAGTAAATGATAAATACGGTTAGGATTGAGATAAACCACAGTAATCAGTATGACCGCACCATTGATTTATAGCATTTGGCCCAGGACATTTTAGTGGTTTTGCATCTGGAAGCAGTCATTTTTGGGCATGAGGGCAAACCATATAATACCTCTTTAAAAAAAATAACACTGGGCCAAGACAACAAACAGTGGTATGTTATAGGTTTTCCCCTGTCCGAAGGCACCGGAAGATTTAAAGGGAAGGTGCAGCAGCTTGGGAAAAAGACAACTTTTTTTTAAACCTGCTAATGCTAATTTCAGCGATATCAAAGGCAAAGTAGAACTGATATTTTCATGTCTACAGTAGTAGTGTCCGCATATGAACAAAATTGAAGAATGCTCAAGCATGTGCATGTAAAGGGGTCATATTATGATTTTTTTCTACATTTAAATTCTTGTTTGTGGTCTCCATAACATGTAATGGTGGTTCTTAAGTGAAAAATCTAAATAAATGAATGAATGAATGTTCAGCCCCAAGCAAGTGCTCGAGTCATTGTTTCCTAGCGACGGACACATTGTTCCAGACAACGGTAGAAATCCACACATCATCACAAATCTTGGTCAAATCTTTGTAAATAGATATTTTGCAGAAAAATATTAAGTTTGTTTTGGATTGAAGTTGCTGACTTTGTGATGTCTTTTGTATTTGTGGTCGTGTTATTTTTTGTATAAGAGTAGCTTTGCCTATCAAACCTCGTTTATAACATGTAACGCAAAATTTGACCGATAGAGGGCAATAATGCTACGCCTTAGTTTTAATTGTGATGAGTGCAATGTTTGATGTAGACCAGTGTTTTTCAACTTTTTTTGAGCCATAGCACATTTTTTCCGTTAAAAAAATACGGAGGCACACCACCAGCAGAAATCATTATAAAACAAAACTCCGTTGACAGTAAAAAGTTGTTGTCACAATTTTTGGATATGACTTTAAACCATAACCAAGCATGCATCACTATGGCTCTTGTCTCAAAGTAGGTGTACTGTCACCACCTGTCACATCACACCGTGACTTATTTTGAGTTTTTTGGTGTTTTCATGTGTGTAGTGTTTTAGTTCTTGTCTTGCGCTCCTATTTTGGTGTTTTTTTTCTCTTTTTTTGGTATTTTCCTGTTTCATGTCTTCCTCTACTTTATTTTAGCAATCAAGAATATTTCAGTTGTTTTTATCATTCTTTGTGGGGACATTGTTGATCGTCATGTCATGTTCGGATGTACATTGTGGACGCCGTCTTTGCTCCACAGTAAGTTCTGTTTTTGTTTAATTAGTAGACAGTTCAGTTTTAGTTTCGTTCTGCTTAACCTTACCTAAGTTTCAATGCCTTTTCTTAGGGACACTCACTTTTTGTTTATTTTTGGTTTAAGCATTAGACACCTTTTTACCTGCACACTGCCTCCCGCTGTTTTTGACATCTACAAAGCAATTAGCTACCTGCTGCCACCTATTGATATGAAAGAGTATTACACAGTTACTCTGCCGAGCTCTAGACAGGACTGACACTCAACAACAACACATAATTTGCAGACTATAATTACTGGTTTGCAAAAAATATTTTTAACCCAAATAGGTGAAATTAGATAATCTCCCACGGCACACCCGACTGTATCTCACGGCACACTAGTGTGCTGCGGCACAGTGGTTGAAAAACACTGATGTAGACAATGTTCATTTCTATCTGTAATGTATTGTGAATGTTTTAACAATACACCTATTTCATTTATGTAAAATACACAATGGACATTATTTATTTAAACATTTGATTTCGTTTTACAGACCGGAAATAAAAAAAAAAGAAAATACATTTTTTTTAAATACAAAAATGTGGCTTATTTAAAAAAGAAAAAATCTCCAATATTGACAATAATTTGAGGACATTTTTAATTTGACCTTTTTCCAATATTTAATTATTAATTTTGGGATAGAAGTGCACGGGATTTGAAGACACTGAAAACGCGAGATTTGTAACGTGGTCAAAGATGGCTAATGCCGGTTGTTGAATGTCGGCTGACTATATACAACCCTAATCCCAACCATAACCATAACCTGAATTTATTTTCAGCAGTATTGGGTTTTTTTTAAACTCTGATTTCCGTTTTATGTGTTGTCTCTCCAGCTTCACTTTCGTTTAAGACACGCTTCACTTCCGTTGTCATCACCCCTTCAGGCAGGTGTTTAAGTGGATGCTACTTAAAGTGGGCGCGCCTTACAGTAGTTCTGCACATCAGCAGCTAGATATGTTTGATCGATTACAGCGTCGGACTACAATGGCGGTCAGTGTTTCCCATAAACTGCCAAGATACCTGTGGCGGTGGGGGCGTGGCTATGGGCGTGGTCACCATGACATCATCGAGTAATTTGCATAATTTACTACAATGATATGATTTTCTCTAAAAAGGCTAAAAAAATGTATACTTACTAATTAATAATAACAGTTTTGTTTTAAACGTCCATCCATCCATCCATCCATCCATTTTACAATATAATTACAACACTTTATGTACATATTTATATACAGATTTGAACAATAAGTTATTCACTGAAATATATTTATTAATTGTGGTTCTTACAAAAATATATATCTTATAAAATATAAAAGCTAAAATGTCTCATAAAGCTCTGCCCCTTTAATTAGTGCATACTAAATAATTCAACTTTAGCCTACTACTACAACCATATTATTTACCAGCAACATAAAGTGAAACAGAGGCAGAGGTGTCCTGCCACAGTCAGTAACAAATAAACAGAAAACAGTAGTGGTGGTAGATAGACACAGAGCTTCATCAAACATCTGATCCACTGAACAAAGAGCTCCAAAAATCTTGAACTTTAGACTGCCATCAGTTTTACTCCCTACACTTAACCATGTGTTTCCTACTGCCTGCAGACTTTGCACCCTTTGTTATATACACATGTTGTGTTTCTAATATAAATACATTTAATAAAGTCAAATACAAATAAGGCAACAAGAGAAGTATCCTACACTTCTCTTTTGTAAAGTAAATCTGAACAGCCGATATGGGCATCTACATCAACTATATGATTTGCCTGAGAAGCTGGAGAGGACCAAAAAAATTATATATATATATATATATATATATATATATATATATATATATATATATATATATATATATTTTTATTTTTTTTTATTTTTTATGTGTGGCGGACGTAATTCTTTCGTGGCGGGCCGCCACAAATAAATAAATGAATGTGTGGGAAACACTGGCGGTCTTGCGCAAAGCACTTTGGGTAAAGGTTTACCATATTTGGAGATATCCGCTGATGTCACAATACAGAAAAAGGTCACAAGTTGTGCCAATTCCAAATGGCTCGTTTGAAGGAAGTATGAAGAAAGGCAAGATTGTTTCATAAATATCTCTGCCATGCCTCCATAGTTGGATTTAAATTTTTCGGAACTTACGCAGATCCCAAATACACAAAAACAGGTACCAATAGGTAACAAAAGTTGGGATTTGCATAATAGGGTCCTTTTTAAAAGGCCAAAACAAACCCAATGCAATTTGAGCGAAACATTGACATCGTAGTTTTGTCTTATAGGAGAAATTATATTCACTTTGGAAAGTTAGCGCCCTTTAGGCAGCTGCTTAGGTTGCAAACAGTCACTTTAACCTGAAAATGTGTGTTTTTTGGGGCAGTATATACAGTGCATATATCGCCTCGATCCCATTCATTATTACTGAGACTATAACTTTGTGGTTGGACTGAGGGCTGGTTTACACTATTTTTCTTTTGCTGACAAGTTGCAATTTTATTTATTTTTTTATAACCGCAAACTGCAGATGATCTATCACTTCTGGAGTTAACTATCTCATGTATTCCTATTGAAGTGGACTTGGAACATTATTGCTATTGATTTTGGTCAACTATAACATTTGCAAGTCTTGCACCATTCATAGGAAATGTCCATATCTGGGCTACCCATTGTAAAAATGTTTTCAAGCAGTCCTAGATAATGGATTTAGAGCACGTTGATGGTTGAAGGAAAGAGTTTGAGATGCTCATTGTGTCTTGATGTGTCCCTGATATCACAAACTAGTGTTTTTAGTACGAGCACAGGGGTGTTCAAAGTGTTGCTCGACCATTTGCGGCCCGTAGCTGATTTTTTAAACGGCCCGCAACACATTTAAAAAACACTATTAAAAAAACATTAAAAAGTGGAATTAAAGAAAAAATGTGAAATTTAACGAGAAAAAGTTGCAATATTGATTATTGCCAGGTAGGCGGTTTTCTTCATAGCAGTCAGTGCTCCAAAAATAATAAAGAATACAAATCAATGCTGTTATGAATTATTGCTCTATTCAAGACTCCAATTACTTTGCATCAAAAATTCCTCTTTGAAATATTTTTTTGGGGAAATATTGCATATTTTTGTATGTTGGCCATACAAAAAAAAAAAAAGTTTCTGTGCATCAAGCAGACATGAAAAAAAAACAAAAACCTATAATCGACAGATAAATCTGAAAATAATCTACAGATTAAAACATTAAAATTAAGAAGAAGAAAAACTACTTTTTTTAACACTAACGATAATTTTAGTTGGATTTTTTTTGTTTGTAATAATGAACTAAGATCAATGTTGTTAGGAAATATTGCCTTAACTAAGGCTCCAATTACATCCATCCATCCATTTTCTACCGCTTGTCCCTTTTGGGGTTGCGGGGGGTGCTGGAGCCTATCTCAGTTGCATTCGGGCAGAAGGCGGGGTACACCCTGGACAAGTCGCCACCTCATCACAGGGCCAACACAGATAGACAGACAACATTCACACTCACATTCACACACTAGGGACCATTACTTTACATCAAATATTCCACTTTTGGAGAAAAATATTTCAAAATTTCAGTTTTTGCCATAAAAATGAGGCAAAAAGGGACATAACACATGGACACATTTTTACTTTTGTTACAGTAGGAAGGGGGTCCATGTAACTCAATTTGTCACGGTTTACCCGACGTATGAACAAATGGGGGGATTCACTATCCACTTTAGCCAACAGATGGCAGTAGAGTGGTGAAAATGTGTTTTGTGGCAATTCCAACTTTGACCACAGCGTCAGTTGCTATGTAGAGTGGCGCTTTCCATCATTTTCAGCAGACTGCGTTGCAAAATGGTTAACTCCCCCCCCCCCCCCCCCCGCCACTCCACCATCCCTTTTTCTCACGCGAGATCCACCATACTGTATGAATCCCTTCCCTACTGTAATTCGAAAGAGAGACCTGAAGTGGATCTACAGATTTAAGCGTTGAATAATACAAATTTAATAATGTTATTTTTAAAATGCAATGCCTTGCGACCCTTCCAGGGGTTTGCGACCAAACTTTAGGGGTGCCTGTAGAAAGAATATATATATTTATTGGTTTTGAAAATGCCTCCCGCATGCTTTGATTTTTCCGTTTGGACACCCCTGTACTAGCAGAACCAGCCTTTGTCTTTTAATCTCGACGCAGCTGTCATCTGGATCAGGGGTGGCCATGGCGGCGGGTGTGTCAGTCGATTGCCAGCCAGGCATTAAAAAAATAGACCTAAAAATTATAGATCATCAATCTTCACCAGGACGTCACTTTGGTCACTTGATTGACATTCACGGCACCCGAGGGTCTTGTGAGATGACGCTGGCTGCTGCCTCTCATTATTAAGAAAAAATGACCGACAGGAAGGCCAGAAACAGTTTTTTATTTCAACAGACTCTAAAGACCGACTGCACATTTCCTGTCTTCACAATGAAAGCCCTGCTTCATCCTGCCTGCGCTAACAAAATAAGAGTCTCATAAAGCGAGCGCACACAAGCTAGAAAGCTACCGTCAATGTATTTTTCTATGGAAGCTGGACAAATAAGACGGCAAAAAGCAAGCACTTTCATGTGGTATTGGACAGAAAGGAGGACTTTTTTTCTCCTCCATTTGAAAATGTGGACGTTATCACTACTGTCTGATTCCAATCAATGCAAGTCACCACAATCATACCAACTTACACTACCGTTCAAAAGTTTGGGGTCATCCTAACAATTTTGTGGAATAGCCTTCATTTCTAAGAACAAGAATAGACTGTCGAGTTTCAGATGAAAGTTCTCTTTTTCTGGCCATTTTGAGCGTTTAATTGACCCCACAAATGTGATGCTCCAGAAACTCAATCTGCTCAAAGGAAAGTCAGTTTTGTAGCTTCTGTAACGAGCTAAACTGTTTTCAGATGTGTGAACATGATTGCACAAGGGTTTTCTAATAATCAATTAGCCTTCTGAGCCAATGAGCAAACACATTGTACCATTAGAACACTGGAGGGATAGTTGCTGGAAATGGGCCTCTATACACCTATGTAGATATTGCACCAAAAAGCAGACATTTGCAGCTAGAATAGTCATTTACCACATTAGCAATGTATAGAGTGTATTTCTTTAAAGTTAAGACTAGTTTTAAGTTATCTTCATTGAAAAGTACAGTGCTTTTCCTTAAAAAATAAGGACATTTCAATGTGACCCCAAACTTTTGAACGGTAGTGTACATTCTTGTCTTCATGAAAGAAAGGAATGTTAAACATGCTTGTATTACCATTAAACACCTTTTAACTTGTTAACAAAGACGTCTCTTTCATAAATAAATCAATATAAATGATATATATGAATGAGGTAGATTCCCTCCACTTAGTCCATTGAAAAGTAGCTCGCCTGCAGAAAAAGTGTGGCCACCCCTGATTTGGATGTATTTTTATTAATAATGCAGCTTTTAGAACTTTCCTGGTGTGTACTTTTTGAAGCTGTAATTAATAATGAAGTCATTTCTCCCCTCTCACCTATTGTTGTTCTCAGTGTGCGACCTCGCCAACGACGAAACATCTATGGGCAGCAATGAGTCCGTGTCGTCCCAGTCTTCAACCGCTTCGGTGCCGGAGACGCCGTCGGACAAGGGCGACCACGTCCCGCTGAGCACCAGCCTCTCCTCAGGCAGCAACTCCAGGTCGGTGAGCCCCCACCCACCACCTGCATCCACCGTCCGCCGCCACAGCCCAACTTGTGTTGAATGCTGATGAATTGTATCTTCACGCTTCGTATCCTTCTTGTGCTGTGTCATGTCTGCAAATTCACCTTGAAATCTTTACTCATTCGCCCTCCCCGACTCCCGTCAGTGCCTGACGCGGGATAGATAATAGGCTCCCTCTGTATTCACCCCTCTCTGCCTCGCAAAAATATGCAATAGTCCACTTCCTGTGAAGCCTCGCCAAGTTTCAGAAAATATTAAGTGGTGCTATTACTATTGGCATAAATACAGATTATTAATATTGAGGACGCCAAATGCTTGAAACCGCAGAGTCTCCAATAGTTTCCAAGTGTGTGGTCTACAAAAGCAAAATACATGCGGTAGTCTGTAATAGAGATCAACCGATTTTTTTCAGGGCCGATACCGATTTATTGGTGGTCAAGGAGGCCTATAACCAACATTTGGAGCTAGTATATATTTGCAGTAAACGTTATTTATACATTAATAGTTTGTCAGTAAACCACTGCACAAGGCTTTAAGTTTTTTTTAAAAACTTTTTAGGAAACGGTGAACCAGTAGCAACATAATGTTTTATGTAGCACTAATGTGGTTAATTTAGCATTAAAAAAACTACAGCATCCATCCATTCCATCAATCAATCAATCAAAGTTTATGTATATAGCCCTTAAACACAAGTGTCTAAAAGGGCTGCACAAGCCACAACGACATCCTCTGCTCAGATCTCACATCAGGGTAAGAAAAGACTCAACCCAATGGGAACAACGAGAAACCTCGGAGGGGACCGCAGTTGTGGGGACAAGGACTACACTACCGTTCAAAAGTTTGGGGTCACCCAAACTATTTTGTGGAATAGCCTTCATTTCTAAGAACAAGAATAGACTGTCGAGTTTCAGATGAAAGTTCTCTTTTTCTGGCCATTTTGAGCGTTTAATTGACCCCACAAATGTGATGTTCCAGAAACTCAATCTGCTCAAAGGAAGGTCAGTTTTGTAGCTTCTGTAACGAGCTAAACTGTTTTCAGATGTGTGAACATGATTGCACAAGGGTTTTCTAATCATCAATTAGCCTTCTGAGCCAATGAGCAAACACATTGTACCATTAGAACACTGGAGTGATAGTTGCTGGAAATGGGCCTCTATACACCTATGTAGATATTGCACCAAAAACCAGACATTTGCAGATTGAATAGTCATTTACCACATTAGCAATGTATAGAGTGTATTTCTTTAAAGTTAAGACTAGTTTAAAGTTATCTTCATTGAAAAGTACAGTGCTTTTCCTTAAAAAATAAGGACATTTCAATGTGACCCCAAACTTTTGAACGGTTGTGTAGATCTAGTGTAGTACCGTTGCGATGCCTGGGTTCATTTATTATTTGTGTAAGACCACAGCTATCAATTATAGTCTGAGCGACACACAAGGAGAGTCTGATGGGATATTCCTATGGATATTAAAATCCCCCATTATAATTATATTATCTGCGTGCGTCACTCGATCAGCAACAAACTGAAAATTCACTGATAAAGTGAGAATAGGGCCAAGGGGTGCGGTAGATAACAGCCAGGTAGAGAGGCAGCGGTGTGACAGACCTCATAGTAAGCACCTCAAATGATTTATATTTATTACTTAGGTTAGGGGTAAGGTTAAGGTTTTCATTGTATATTAGTGCGACCCCTCCACCCCTTTTAAGGGGACGGGAAATATACTTAGGAGGAAATGCCTCGTTAAGCGGGAAAAATTCATCTGGTTTGAGCCAGGTTTCACTGAGACCAATGACGTTAAGATTGTTGTTTCTAAGGATCTCATTAACTAATAACGTTTTGGGAGACAATGATGTTTAAAAAGCCCATATTATAGGTAGTGGGCTGTTTTGAGGAATTTTTGTTCATGTTATTAACTGTTTTGTTAACTGTGATTTCACAAACACCTTTTATTACGTGTGTCTCAGAGGAGCATCAACGTTGGCATTTCAAAATATGGGAAATCCAATACACATCACAATAACTCGTCATCTACTCAATTTTATACCAGTTTATGGATCTCATTGTATCCTCCTGAGAACCACAGCAACCTCTGCGGTGGACGAGGCTCTTTTTTCCCCCAAAAATAAAAAATAAATGGCCCAAAAACAAATATTCCCTGCACAGGACTCTGGTTCTTAGGAGAATATGCAAGCTAGCGATTCCCCCCCTACATGCTTTCCAACATAGGTGACGTGGTGCTGGAGGATGGAAAGAGCAAAACCCAAGAGGAGGGTCTTAAATCTCAGCTCTTATTTGCCCGGGAGACAGGTGGCCGCACGTTGTCTGTGTAAATCGTATTGACATTGGGGAAGATATTCATCTTGTTTACCACACCCTCTCTCACAGCCACAGCCCCTGTCCCTTTATGAAGACTTCCGCCGTATGTCACCGGGTGTCACCCTGGCTTTGTTCACTCATAAATTGCAGCGTGTGCGAGATGGCGGAGATCTGTTAACGCGAGTAAGGAGTGGAAGCTTCAGCTTCTGTCTGAGCCGAAAGGGGCTCTCAGGTACATCCAGTCGAAAGTTTTATCGACATAAACGATACCCTGGAAGACGACAGTTTAGTCTGCCGCCAGGCCGCATGCAGACACAGCCTGTCTTGAATTTACTCTAACAATGTTATCTATTTTTCACATCAATCCAAGGTAGGTTGGCTTCTAAAGTCAGGGTGAGTTAATTAGGCCGCATTCACACATGATGTCTAATTCACATGTTATGTGGTCTACATAACATGTAATGGTGGTTCTTTGGTCAAAATATTTGCAGAGATGATGTTTTACAGATCATTTTCAAGTCGCTTTCTGACAGTCGCTACAGCAGGGGTCACCAACCTTTTTGAAACCAGGAGCTACTTCTTGGGTACTGATTAATGCGAAGGGCTACCAGTTTAATACACACTTCAATAAATTGCCAGAAATAGCCAATTTGCTCAATTTACCTTTAACTCTATGTTATTAATAATTAATGATATTTACACTTAATTTAACAGTTTAAAAGAGGAGAAAACACGAAAAAAAATGACAATTAAATTTTGAAACATAGTTTATCTTCAATTTCGACTCTATAAAATTCAAGATTCAACCGAAAAAAAGAAGAGAAAAACTAGCTAATTCGAATCTTTTTGAAAAAATTAAAAACATTTTTTATGGTACATCATTAGTAATTTTTCCTGATTAAGATTAATTTTAGGATTTTGATGATATGTTTTAAATAGGTTAAAATCCAATCTGCACTTTGTTAGAATATATAACAAATTGGACCAAGCTATATTTCTAACAAAGACAAATCATAATTTCTTCTAGATTTTCCAGAACAAATTTTTTAAAAGAAATTCAAAAGACTTTGAAATAAGATTTAAATTTCATTCTGCAGATTTTTTAGATTTGCCAGAATATTTTTTTTGAATTTTAATCATAATAAGTTTGAAGAAATATTTCACAAATATCCTTCGTCGAAAAAACAAAAGCTAAAATGAAGAATTAAATCAAAATGTATTTATTATTCTTTCCAATAAAAAAATAAATTTACTTGAACATTGATTTAAATTGTCAGGAAAGAAGAGGAAGGAATTTAAAAGGTAAAAATGTATGTGTTTAAAAATCCTAAAATCATTTTTAAGGTTGTATTTTTTCTCTAAAATTGTCTTTCTGAAAGTTGTAAGAAGCAAAGTAAAAAAATTAATGAATTTATTTAAACAAGTGAAGACCAAGTCTTTAAAATATTTTCTTGGATTTTCAAATTCTATTTGAGTTTTGTTTCTCTTAGAATTAAAAATGTCGAGCAAAGCGAGACCAGCTTGCTAGTAAATAAATACAATTTAAAAAATAGAGGCAGCTCACTGGTAAGTGCTGCTATTTGAGCTATTTTTAGAACAGGCCAGCGGGCTACTCATCTGGTCCTTACGGGCTACCTGGTGCCCGCGGGCACCGCGTTGGTGACCCCTGCGCTACAGGATGCGCCGTTTTGTGGGCGGTCTTATTTACGTGGCTCACCTTCGACAGCGTCTTCTCCCCGTCATCTTTGTTGTAGCGGTGTAGCGTGCAAGGACGGGAGTGGAAGAAGTGTCAAAAGATGGCGCTAACTGTTTTAATGACATTCAGACTTTACTTCAATCAATAACGGAGCAGCATCTCCTCATCCGTGGCTCACTAGTTTAACAACGCCGGAAATGGGAAAAACCGTCCGACCGGAACACTAATACCTAAAGTTCCTTGGGTGAATAATGTAAACTCACTACACCGGTATGTTTTAGCGCTTTCATGGTGAGTTTACTGACAGATATAAGTAAGAACTTTACACTATTTTATATTAGAAATGGCAGCAGTGGAGGATGAATGCCACATAACAAGAAGATAGAGAAAAAGAAGAAGATTATCGACTATGGTGTCGGCACAGACTACAAAGGCGAACTCACACCCATTTTCAGGACTTATGCAGATCCCAAATACAGATCAGCAGGTACCAGAATGTAAGAAAAGTTATTTTTTTCATAATATTGCGAAACAAAATGCCAGATATGTCTTAACTTATACACACACCATAATAATACTCCTAAGTTGAAGCACAGTACAATCCATCAAGCGGTGCTGCTTCATAGCTTACCAAAGTCCTACTAAAACATTTTGATAGATTTTTGAGCGCCGCGTGTAATGTTCTATATTTTCAATTTTGGTGTTGTTTACTTGAGTCATATTGCAGTCTGCACGTATCTCTTATGTGTGACTGCCATCTACTGGTCACACTTATCATGTACCAAATAAAATAGCTTCAAGGTCGGTAAGCACAACCAGAATTATTCCGTCCATTAGGCGCACCGGGTTATAAGGCGAACTGTCGAGTTTTGAGAAAATGAAAGGATTTTAAGTGCGCCTTATAGTCCGAAAAATACGGTAGTCGTTGACATTACAAAAATGTGTAATGTAAACGCAAACAGCCCCGCATGCCGTCGTGACGTCACACGTGCTGCAGTGTGTACGGAAGTCAACATGGCTCCAATTCTAGTAGGTATCAGTCTTCACACATTTGTAGTCATTTCAAGGATTCTGTCCAATCAAAGTCAACATTTATTGACAAATAATTGATAGTAGAATATCAAGAAGGAAGAGGGCAAGAATTTTGGCTCTCAGCGTTTGTGGGACGTTTGCTGCGCGACGTTTGCTGCGCGACGTTTGCTGCGCGATGTCTGCTCCGAAGAGCGTGCCGGCGAGCAGTCGGAGACAGGAGTGGTGGAACATTGACGTGAGTTCCTAAAAAAATATTATTTTCACTGGTATTCTGCTTATTTGTCAAATATATTGCAGCCGTTTATTTTGGCGAAATATTTTGACGCTTATCGCTTTTTGATGACGTATTGGTCAGATGAACGCGACCTGATTGTTCAGACTGCAGTCGAATCGTAAAAAAAGGCCTTGGTTGGGTTTGAAAAAATCCGGAATTGCACTTTTCACGTTTACATGAAAAAAATCCGATACAGGTCACATGTGGGCAAAATATTCTGAATTGACCTGCAGTGTGAACGAGGCTTTAGATTAGAGGTGTCTGATAATGTCTTTTTTGCCGATATCCAATATTGTCCAACTCTTAATTACCGATTCCGATATCAACCGATACCGATATATACAGTCGTGGAATTAACACTTTCTTGTGCCTAATTTTGTTGTGATGCCCCGCTGGATGCATTAAACAATGTAACTTTACCATGAATTGATTAACCTGGACCCCGACTTAAACAAGTTGAAAAACTTATTCGGGTGTTACCATTTAGTGGTCAATTGTACGGAATATGTACTGTACTGTGCAATATACTAATACAAGTTTCAATCAATGAATCAAAAACAAGATTTTCCAAAATAAGAGAACAACTTCAACTCCAGTTATGGAAAAAAGTGGCAACATGGCACTGCCATATTTATTATTGAAGTCACAAAGTGCATTATTTTTCTTAACATGCCTCAAAACAGCAGCTTGGAATTTGGGACATGCTCTCCCTGAGATAATCCTAATACCCATTACAACTATGGGAAATACTATACTTTGACTTTCACAAAGTGCATTATTTTTTGTTTTTTTCAAACATGCCTCCAAACAACAGCTACAAAAACAATGAAGGCACACAGCTTCAGTCCAGAGTATACTAGAGCATACTTGGCAACCTTGAGACCTCCGAATTTGGGAGATGGGGGTTTGGGGGGGGGGTTTGGTGGTAGCTAGGATGTATATTGTAGCGTCCCGGAAGAGTTAGTGCTGCAAGGGGTTCTGGGTATTTGTTCTGTTGTCTTTATGTTGTGTTACGGTGCGGATGTTCTCCCGAAATGTTTGTCATTCTTGTTTGGTGTGGGTTCACAGTGTGGCGCATATTTGTAACAGTGTTAAAGTTGTTTATATTTCCACCCTCAGTGTGACCTGTATGGCTGTTGATCAGGTATGCGTTGCATTCACTTGTGTGTGTAAAAGCTGCATATATTATGTGTCTGGGCCGGCACGCTGTTTGTATGGAGGAAAAGCGGACGTGACTAAAGGTTGTAGAGGACGCTAAAGGCAGTGCCTTTAAGGCACGCCCCCAATATTGTTGTCCGGGTGGAAATCGGGAGAAATTCGGGAGAATGGTTGCCCCGGAAGATTTTCGGGAGGGGCACTGAAATTCGTGAATCTCCCGGGAAAATCGGAAGGGTTGGCAACAGGGGCGTCACTAGCTTTTAAGGACAGGGGGGGCTTAGCCCCCAGGAGATGCAGGATGCGAGCGAACGTAGCGCACAAGCACAAAACTTCACAAACGGCTAACAAAGACTTAGAAATTATTCATTGTTATTATTATTATTTCAGTCGGTTTAGTTTCAATCTGTGTTCAGTACAACAACAAACATGAGTTTGCACAGTGACATTTTGTTTACAGCATCAACAAGAAACAATGACTTGCATGATCCTTCAAGATACACTGAAACACAATGAAAGTGGTGGCATTAGCCTCTATTTTATTCATTCACAACATAGAGGCTAATGCCACAACTTTCGCTCACAATACAATAATTGTTTGTTCCCAAATATTTTGAAGTTGCACAGATTACATTTTGGGCACATATGTGACTAAAATGGTTGTAAATTCAAGCCCTGGAAATATTACTTAATTACTTAAATAAAGTAATATCTGGATCGGGATAATTTGGCTTATATGTATATATATATATATGTATATATATATATATATTTTAGGGGGGCTTGAGCCCCCCTAAAATAGGCCTAACAACGCCAATGGTTGGCAAGTATGCCCTACGTCCGTGTTTTACCGGATATGTACCGCTCCGTACAGCGGCGTTTTAAAAAGTCATTAATTTTACTTTTTGAAACCGATACCGATAATTTCCGATATTACATTTTAAAGCATTTATCGGCCGATAATATCGGCAGGCCTCTCTACTTTAGATGCATTGTGTTTTCCACACTGCTTATCACAGGACTGACACTAGTTACCCAGCATCCTCTCCCAGTTGACTTCTTCTTCTCCTTGCATGCTCCACCAGCAGCCCTCCATGCCTCTGGCGGCCTGACAGCTGGGAATCATAAAACGTCGGCTTGCAGCCTATTTCCTGCCCACCCAAACCCGTGGTGGTTTGCACGCGGAGCTCAGCTTCTCAATTTGAGCCCCTCTTTTTCATTTTTTTTTTGTTATACACCAGAAATCCCATTTGCGCGCCCTTTTTTTTCCTTTAGCAGAATGACACTTGATCGCCCTTCTCATCCTGTTACTGGATCTCCAAGCTGGGATTGAAAAGCAGTGGATGGATGCTGCAGGGCAGGTTTCCTGTTTCCTAATTAGAAGCAGGCGTCCACTTTTCTGCAGATGATTTTCTGACTGCTACTAATCTGCCAACACGGGATAGCGTGTCATAACCACAGAATCTGCTGGACCCTTAGACCCTTATTAACAACGTCGATTAGACGTTAGATTTGCCTCAAATTGGTCAAACCTTGTAAAAATGTTTTAAATAATTTACCGCTAAAGTAATCAGGATTGATTGATAAAATATGTAGTATGAGTCACGGCTACTAACGTCAAAACTTCCAAACATCCATCTATTTTCTACCGCTTGTCTCTTTTGGTGTCTTGGGGGGTTGGAGCCTATCCCAGCTGCAGTCGGCGGAAGTCGAACTTCTAAACAATAAATCGATAATAAACGTGGTTAAAGTGGGCTTTTCCATGTGTGTTTTAACAGAAATAAACGACGGTTTATCGTATTTTGAAGCTAAATTTGCCAGCGAGCACACCAGTCACTCATCTTTGCATGGACCTGATAACAACACACCTTTCAGGTAACCATCCACGGTTAAGGTAAAGGAGCATACCGTATTTCGTTGAATAGCCGCA
Organism: Entelurus aequoreus; assembly: GCF_033978785.1. Classification (NCBI taxonomy): domain Eukaryota; kingdom Metazoa; phylum Chordata; class Actinopteri; order Syngnathiformes; family Syngnathidae; genus Entelurus; species Entelurus aequoreus. Next base: position 8,776,075 of record NC_084752.1, read on the forward strand.
GGGGCGCTAATTAATTTAAAACCTCCTGTCACTCCGGCGTTTACCGGAAGCCTGCGGGATGGCTGTGCATGCGCTAATTATTTAAAAACCTCTTCTCACTCCGGCGTTTACCAAAAGGAATGCGGTAAATTTAGGCGTGCGCTTTGAGTGCGATGTAAGCATACCATCATGAAAAGCACATTTAATAAAAAAAACGTTATTATGGTCTTACCTGTACTTATAAATGGAGTCCATTTGCAGCTCCTTCTGACCAAAAGCATCGATAACTTGTTTATAGAAGTCTTCCTTATTTTCTTTCTTCCGTTTTAAAAGTCTCGATGGAGATATTCCTTTAATTATTACCTCCTGCTTCGATTGAAAGTCCAGTTTAGAAAACTGTTTTATTTTAGATACCGGTATGTAATCCTCCATGTTAAAAGTTCAGGCGAGAGGAAAAAAAAGACGATCTGTTGCTGCGTGTTGTCACTTCTTCTGCAGTACCGGAAGTCGCAAGAAGGATCACTAGCGCCCTCTACCACCAGGAGGCGGGAGTCATTTAATGACTCATACCGTATTTGACACACGCAGCTACGGTATATTAATAAAACATAGCTGCTTACTGTTCTTTTTAGCATACCGTACCGGTATTCACTAGCTTGGACCTTAAATCCTACTGAATAACTCTTTATCTTTTTTCCTTTGTGCGATTGCAAACTACTGAAATCAGCTTCCTCCATTTTGAAAATGAGGACAGGTAAATCGTCACTCGTGACGTAACGAATTTGACCCGACGGAAGTTCTAGACATATGCTAAATATTTTGCGAAACGAGTTTGACCCGGCGAAAATGATAGACATGCCATAATAAAATTAATTTTTTGCGAAACGAATTTGATCCGGCGTTAACGAACCGGCGATACGGCCAAGCATGCGTTAATTATTTTGAGAAACGAGTTTGACCCGGCAGTAATTCTAGACGTGCGAATACTATATTCTCTGCGCCAATTCAAGGAAATACGGTATGCGCTCAAATTAAATTGCGTGACTAATCCGTGTTCATACATGATTAATGCGGCTATGTTTTGTGATTAATATCGTGCGTTAACGCGTTCCCTGCTAATAAAATAGCTCATTTAGTAATATGTAAAGTTTATTTCTACAATATGCTCGGGACCACTTTTGACACCTCTTGCAAAGAGGGAAAATACCAGATGCCAGGTAATGGCTCTGATGGGGCTATTTTGTGGGATCTTTGTGTGCAAGGGTATAGACGTGGAGACTGTGCTCAGATTCTGAGTTCTGTGAGTCCATATTTTTTTATCATCTAAAATACATCTGTAGTTTTTATCATCCCAGTACTGCTGTGTCTATGCTTATAAATGCTCATTGCACCTACAAATGTAAGAGGTTATCAAAATGTTAGCATCTGGAGAGTGAGCGATTGGGACTAACACACACACAGAACGCTTTCCTCGCACAAGTCCCCATTTACTGTATTTAATCATGTTTATAGAAGAAGCTTAACTCGCTCTCTGATGGGCTGAAAACAACAGATGAGCTATTCATAAGCCGGTTGCTATTTTTTGCCCGAGAGAGAAAAAAAACAAAAAACGGCAAATGAGCGATTTCCCTCGCTTTGGCTTAGCCGTAATTGTGACAGCAATTTTTGGGATGAATCCATTTACCTCTGCCGCATTTAACAAGTTTCTAGGGCAAGCCGCGCGGCGCCCGCCCATGTCCGTTTACTCATCGGGTTCTTTTAAGTATGGATTTATTTAGGTGGTTGTAATTGTCCCACCACTGGCAGAGTGAATGGATGTTGGTTGCTTTGCTGCCCCACCCTTCTTGGCTGTGACCCGGGCAGACAGCGGCCATGACATGTTCCAGGTTAATGAGTGGATTTGCTGCGTGTCGGCGCTCTGTCCGCCAATGCTGATGCGGGCCCTATAAATCACCCGCCGGCTTGGCCTAAACAGAGCAGCCATGGCTGGGTATGGCAAGGCTCTCTCTGGGAGGGAGGCGGGTCGAGCAGAAGCATTGCGGATGGAACCCAAAGCCAATAGTGTGCTTTTAAGACCATCAGACAACTCTCTCCTCCAGCGAGGTAGCCGCATCTTCTTGACTTCCAGCCCCTCCCTGGCCGCTACCCTCTAATTGCCTTAATTAGCGTCTCTATGGGAGCGGCAGCTCGGCGCAATTTGCCCATTATGTGATGTATTAGCGCTGGCCCGGGGCAGGCATGAAGCACAGAGGGATGCCTGGCTTCAACTCGGCACTTACCTTGACCCCCCGCCTCTTCCCACATACGTCGGACATGGATTGGGCAGCTCGCGACGTAAAGCCCGCTACCGTTAATGCAAGTTTGACATACAGTACAGACCAAAAGTTTGGACACACCTTCTCATTCAATGGGTTTTCTTTATTTTCATGACTATTTACTTTTTGTTTTTTTGTCCTGTCCAGCTTCTCAGGTAAATCATCATATAGTTGATGTAGATGACCATATCGGCTGTACAAATTTACTCGACAAAAGAGAAGTGTGGGATACTTCTCTTGTTGCCTTATTTGTATTGGGCTTTATTAAATGGATTTATATTATCATTTGGTGATAGAAAGAGGAAAAAAGGAAGACAGAGGGGGAAATTGTGGGGAAAAGAGGGGGATAAGACAGAGAGACAAAAACAGCAAACACAACAATAGAGCAACATCAGCAAATAGGATATGTACAAATATGATGGTTAAAGTGATAGCAAAGAAGCAGTTAGTGAAATAAATATTAATACAGAAATAACAATGAACATTATTACACTACAAATGGATCAATACAAATACCAATAGAATTAGCACTATTGATAATAATACCAATAATTTGCCTCTATTATCAATAATACAGTTGTTCAAATGCAACAAAACGTATATGTAATGATAACTAGAGATACAAAAGAATGGAGGGGAAGAAAGAAGCCAGCTATATTAACCTTGTAGATTGTTATAGTAACAATAGGTTAAGCTTTGTCAGTGTGCCATGTGTTACGCAGTTTACCCTAGGGTAACAACGTTAATTTATGTTTGATGTAACGTGATTATATGTATGAATGTATGTACACTACCGTTCAAAAGTTTGGGGTCACATTGAAATGTCCTTATTTTTGAAGGAAAAGCACTGTACTTTTCAATGAAGATAACTTTAAACTAGTCTTAACTTTAAAGAAATACACTCTATACATTGCTAATGTGGTAAATGACTATTCTAGCTGCAAATGTCTGCTTTTTGGTGCAATATCTACATAGGTGTATAGAGGCCCATTTCCAGCAACTATCACTCCAGTGTTCTAATGGTACAATGTGTTCGCTCATTGGCTCAGAAGGCTAATTGATTATTAGAAAACCCTTGTGCAATCATGTTCACACATCTGAAAACAGTTTAGCTCGTTACAGAAGCTACAAAACGGACCTTCCTTTGAGCAGATTGAGTTTCTGGAGCATCACATTTGTGGGGTCAATTAAACACTCAAAATGGCCAGAAAAAGAGAACTTTCATCTGAAACTCGACAGTCTATTCTTGTTCTTAGAAATGAAGGCTATTCCACAAAATTGTTTGGGTGACCCCAAACTTTTGAACGGTAGTGTATGTATATGTACTTGTATATGTAGAGTATGTGTGTGTATGTTTGTACAATGAATGTATATGTACAGTATGTGTAGATGTATGTTTGTACAGTGAATGTATATGTACAGTATGTGTAGATGTATGTTTGTACAGTGAATGTATATGTACAGTATGTGTATATGTATGTTTCATGACTATTTATAAATAAATGATAAATGATAAATGGGTTATACTTGTATAGCGCTTTTCTACCTTCAAGGTACTCAAAGCGCTTTGACAGTATTTCCACATTCACCCATTCACACACACATTCACACACTGATGGCGGGAGCTGCCATGCAAGGCGCTAACCAGCACCCATCAGAGGCAAAGGGTGAAGTGTCTTGCCCAAGGACACAACGGACGTGACTAGGAAGGTAGAAGGTGGGAATTGAACCCCAGTAACCAGCAACACTCCGATTGCTGGCACAGCCACTCTACCAACTTCGCCACGCCGTTATAGATTATAGATTGTCACATCAAAACTATGAATGAACACGTGTGGAGTTATGTACTTAACAAAAAAAAGGTGAAATAACTGAAAACATGTTTTATATTCTAGTTTCTTCAAAATAGCCACCCTTTCCTCTGATTACGGCTTTGCACACTCTTGGCATTCTCTCAATGAGGTAACTCCTTCAAGACTGTTGGGAGACCATTTCAGATGACTACCTCTTGAAGCCCACCAAGAGAATGCCAAGAGTACTTTGTCTAAATATCTAGACAAGTAAGAGACTTGTTATTAAAAGTAAACATCAGGCAGCAGCTCACACATTCTCATACTTTCTGTAACGTCCAGGTAGAAATTATGTCAGCCAGCTTGAACATTGCCTCAGCTATAAACTACGTAAAGGAGCCCAGAATTGTTTTTATGTAAATGTTCACAATATTCCAGGGTTCCCCACGAGGAAACCGTGCAATAAGCTGATATAAAATGGAGTAAATGGTGAGTTATTGTGATGTAGAGAAATCCCATATTTTGACCAATTTTCCCAGGAGATTTCCATTATTTTGAAATGCAAATGTTAATGCTGCTTTTTGACACACGTAATAAAGGTCTCCTGATGTTTTGGTACTAAACCGCATAAATTAATGAACTATTAATGTATTTATCTGAAATCGGGTTGATCTCTATGGTAATTGTTTGCATACTCAGTGTCATCTTCTGCAGTGTACACTTAAGATGCACTATTTTTTTCTGCAGAGCGTCCACTGCAGCAGCCTCCTGGTTAGGAGAAGGCCAGCATGTTTCCACACCTGACAAAGAAAAGCCACATGAGAGGTAAACACTCGTTCTAACGTCTGCTCGTGCTCATCACTGTTCCCCTCACCTTTGCACTACTTTAAATGCAGCAGCTTGGCCAGGTCCCGCTCTTGCCAAATGAGAGGCCACGAAATGCACATTTATCATTCTCGCACTGATTCATTGCTCCGCGTCCAAATTATGAACTAATTTAGCTGCTTTCACATGCTAGCGGGAGAACACCGTAAACAGCTAAGGCCAGTCCATTAATGTTATGAGCACAAATGTGGAGTGCGTTTGAAAAAGCGGCTGCGAGTCTCTGAACGCGAGCCTGTTGCTTTTCAGTTTCCCTCCCATTGCTCATCCGTCTGCAGAAAGGAATATGAAATATTTATTGACATATTGCACACTGAAGCACAGTGTCTACCTGCCAATGCTGCTGCCTTCTAGATAACGCTTTGCAAAAGCAAGCAAAACACCCTTTTTTCCCCCCCATCTTCCCGCAGAAGGAAACGGCCTTCTTCTACCTTTTTGTTTCTGTGCGAGGCGACTTGAAAAATTGTCAGCTCTGTTTTTAATTATTTTCAACACATGAAGCTTAATGTTTGCCTGCCCGGTGCAGGGACTCCAATGTGTTTGTTCTATTACTGTAGGAGGTCTTGTTTGGTTAGGTCTGAACAAGGGCTGGACTATTCTTACGAAAATAATAATCCCAATTATTTTGTCGTTTAAACCACGATTCACAACACAAATATTCATGAATGTGATTATAGTACCAGCAAAACGCACATTTAAAAATAAACATAATTTTAAAGAACAACCGCTATGAATTAGTAACGCATAAACAACAAGTAAAATAATAATAGTAATAATACAGTAAAATAACAATGTCAGGTTCAAACCCCGATGACATCTATAAAACAGACAAGAAGCAAGGAATTAAACAGACAGGATTCAATTTGGCTCATGAGGAGAAACGTCTGGGCTGTACTCTTGCACAGTTTTCCACCACGCTCTGACAAGAGAGTTCTACGCCGCCTCTTTTATTTGGACTTTCCCTGATTACATAGCAACAGCTGTTTCTAAGGGGAGGTGGGGTCGTAAAAAGCTGTTGCACTCGGTCACAAAACAGTTCAAAGAAAAGATGCCTGGAGCTTGCGTCAGGTCCTGCTTCCTCTCCGCTTTGTAGATCTCGGGTCAAGACAAGATCTTCCTGTGGATCACAATAGATCAAAGAAACCTACACCTTCATGTCGCTTCCCATCGTACACAGTGAAATTTTACAAGCCTTTTGCTTGGTAAGATCAAAGACAGCTTTTGTCTCCTCGCCGGGAACCTATGGGAACAAAAAGTTTTGTGATAACTTACATACAATTATTCTGACAAACAATAGCAATATAATAAAAACATAACATTCAGTTTATTTACACCTATTTTACCACCATAGAGTGTGTGCTTTTTGTGCCATTAATAAAACTTAATACGATTCAAAAATCCTCACACTTATTAGTGCAATACATCTTTGGACAATTTTGACAATATTTTAAGGGAAAGCATAATTCTTGTATAAATATATCAATAAGTGCATTATGCGCATGTAGGGTACTTTTTTGAAAACTTTATTTTGTTTGCGCTGTCTGACCGGATGTTGCGCACAGCGCTGTTATTGTGAAGGGGGCGGGGGGAAGTGTGCTACTGTTCTGACCTTGATGTGTTTGTGACGACTTGAGCCTCGCAATTTGCAGCTGCTGTCCTGTTTGTACATTTATCTTACATCCATGATGTCGTTCACAAGCAGATGAGATGTGTTATGGGTGTATGGATTGTTCCTGCTAGCTTTAGTTTCCTAGTTTGGTTGCTTTTATAAGTGGCCGTCTCGACATTGTTTCGTTTTGGATGTGTTTCGGGGATGAACGAGCGCTACCGGACACATTATTTTCCCAAACATTCCTCACAATGACTCTATTTCAGTCACATTTATGTCAATTTTCTGTGATATTCTGCGTTTGTTTTATTGGCCAATTCTGTGACAACGTCCACGGTTAGGTTAGCGTGGATATACCTTACCTTTTTCTTGTTGTGTTTGGAGATTATTATTAGGCAAACTCGCATTGTGTCAAATTAAAGGAACCATAGTGAGGTCCCAAACTTATAGTAGAAATGGTCTTGTTTTTATACCCAATAGACAGCATTTTTTTTTTTAGAATATTCAAGTTACATCATGTGAAATGTTACAAAAGCTCGGTGCTGCCTCATTTTTCGTTAATCGGTTCCAAAGGGTCAGAATCGTATGAAAACTGACGCAATGTTTCCTAGTAGAAATAATGCAAATCCAGTTATGTTCTGAACACTAAAAAATATAAGGAAAAAACACATTCGATAGAAAATTATTATAGTTTTACATGCAGACAACAATTTCAAATACATAAAAATAACATGGAACGGATGAATGAACATTAAACATCACTTTTATCTTAATTAAAGATCCTTTTTGGGGAAGAAAGTGAAATGCAGAGGGGAGGAGGTGTGGTGGTATTTTAATACTTCTGCTAAGACTTCGTTTTTTTTAATGAAATGTTTTTTTCACTTTTATTATCAAAGTGCCGGCACTCACAACTTTCTTTGGCCCCTTGGTGGCTTACTTTGTGTCAGGTTCAAACACTGATGACATCTATTAAACAAGACAAGAAGCAAGGAATTAAACAGAGACAGAATTCAATTTAGCTCAATTGAGGAGAAACACGTAGACACTGTACCCTTGCACACAGTGTCGTCCCACGCTCTGACGAAAGATTGTACGCCGCCTCTTTTATTTGGACTTTCCCTGATTACATGGCAACAGCTGTTTCTAAGGGAAGGGGGTCGTAAACAGCCATCACCCTTATCACAAAACAGTTCAGAGAAAAAGTGCCTGGACGGGGGTCAGGCCCTGCTTCCTCTCCGCTTTGTAGATCTCGGGTCAAGACAAAATCTTCCTTTGGATTACATCAAAGAAACCCAACACCATGTCGCTTCCCATCCTACACAGTGGAGTTTTGCAAGCATTTTGATTGGAAAGATCAAAAACAGCTTTTGTCTGCTCGCCGGGAACTCATTGAAACACAAAGTTTTGTGATAATTTGATACAATTATTCTGACACCTGTGGGATTTTTTGTTGGGTAGCTCTAGTTAGCTCAATGACACACATGCAGACTAGTTTGTGACATGCAATGTTTGGCCGTTGAAAACCGACCGATTCCTATTACGTAAAATAGGGCCTACGAAAACTGAGGTACCACTGTATCTTTTTTACATGTTTTAGTCTTGCCCAGAAGTTAACGCAGCCTTATATCGGTAGTGTAAATCCAGCCTTAAAATTCAAGACTGGACACATAAAACCAAGAAGCCTGCTCACTGATTGCCTCCATTTTTCAGTGTCAGCGGCAGGAAAGCCAAGGCAGTGTTTCCGTGCGAGGCCGAGCACGACTCGGAGCTCTCCTTCCAGGTCGGCGCAATTTTCAATGCCGGTAAGTGTTATCACCCGATACCGAGGGCCGCACGGCATATTGGATCGGGAGGAAAAACGAACTCCCAATCTGATCGCCAATCAGAAAGAGAGATAAAACGAAAGACTGGTGGAAGGGAGGAACTTTAACCCGCTTTGAAGAAGCAAGGGTTAGGTAATAGTTTTGATAAAATACTTGCATAGTGTATATTTAAAATCTTATTGAACAAATGTAGTTTGTTCTCAGGTAACGTTGCGATATCACAATTAGACGACAGGAAGGCAAAATTATTTTCCGATATTGATATCGATCCGCTATCTGCAAGAAATAATTATCGGATGATATCCTCTTGCATGTAAAATCTCCAATATAATTCCTCCGATACATGCAGCTTGTCCTCTAATAAGCACACAAAGCTGCTCTTTTCTTGTAACATACTGAAGGTATTTACAAAAGGTAAACATGGTAAGACATAGACTACCAGGAGTTAGCAGCTACACAACAGCTAAACACATTATAGCACACAAGCTAGGCATACGTCATAAGTGTCATAATTGAACAATAAGGGGATGTAAAAATACTTCATTAAAAAACAGTATCACATATTTATAGTTGCATATTAATTACAAATACAAAGTCTCCAAGGCAGAAACCTATTAGAAAGTATCCAGGAACAAACGGGTCCGCATTGTTCAACTCACTGGGTCATATGCTTAATTTAATGAGTTATTATGGCCACTAGATGTCGCCGAAAACAAATTTAAACCTCCACTTTTTTAATGATGGCATAATTTTATTCCAGATGGTTAACAGTAATAGGTTTGTGTCTTTCATACCTAACAGTGTTCTCTGTTTGACTCATTCGACTTGATAAAGCCTTTTTGTAACATTCCACACTACAAAATAATACAATGTATGATTCCTGATGATGCTAAAAAAAATAAAAAAAAAATCATATGAAAATTGCACAAAATTAGATATTTCCCTGGATGCGAAGGTTTAAACAGACTTTCTCATTCAGTAGTATGAAAATATGCCTAAACTTTTGACTGGTATTGTCATGTGCGTTTAGTGGATACCAATTTAAAAATGCCTATTTTGTTTGTAATAATTCTTAATATTTTAAGTCAGACACCAGCTGTTTATTAAATATTTGCATGCAATGTTTCACTTGTTGTCCACAACCCACCCAAAACAGCTCTCCACACATCATTGATGTCGTGTACATTAAAAGTCACTTCAGCCCTCACATTTTAGCAAGCATCTGTTTCACATTGTTTTTAAGGGTACACGAGTAGTCAGTGTACAGCTTGTATGACAGCACAGATTTTTCTTTCCACTGAAAATGAGTCGACGCGTGATTGTGCTGATCCGGAGCTGCATGAATGTTAACGGAACTAGGAAGCCACGGTTCATTAAGGTTCATTCCAACATGTACCGTCTTTAGCGCTGTCTCTTAAGAAGATACAGTACAGGCCAAAAGTTTGGATACACCTTTGCGTTGTCTTTATTTTCATGACTATTTACATTGTAGATTGTCCCATCAAAACTATGAATGAACACATGTGGAGTTATGTACTTAACAAAAAAAGGTGAAATCACTGAAAACATGTTTTATATTCTAGTTTCTTCAAAATAGCCACACTTTGCTCTGATCACTTCTTTGCACACTCTTGGCATTCTCTGGATGAGCTCCAAGCACACCTGTGAAGTGAAAACCATTTCAGGTGACTACCTCTTGAAGCTCATGGTGAGAATGCCAAGAGTGTGCAAAGTAATCTTATTCATTTATATCTGCACCTTATTGCTCTTTTATCCTGCACTACCATGAGCCAATGCAACAAAATTTCGTTCTCATCTGTACTGCAAAGTTCAAATTTGAATGACAATAAAAGGAAGTCTAAGTCTAAGCATTAATCAGAGCAAAGTGTGGCTATTTTGAATAAACTAGAATATAAAACATGTTTTCAGTTATTTCACCTTTTTTTTGTTAAGTACATAACTCCACATGTGTTCATTCATAGTTTTGATGTGACAATCTACAATGTAAATAGTCATGAAAATAAAGAAAACACATTTAATGAGAAGGTGTGTCCAAACGTTTGTCCTGTACTGTACATAGTTAGCCGGTACCAAAACTTCAAAAGTGAAACTAATATGTGGTATAAACTCCTTACATGTAATGTGAGATATGTCAAGCCTTTACTTCTTATAATGTTCACGATAATGGTTCATAGTTTTTGAAATGTTCTGAGATTTTCAAGTCTGTTTTTCTCAGCTGGGAAGTCATAATCATCAAAATTATATCATAAGAAGGCTTGAAATATCATAAATTGCATGTTATGAGCTAGGGGTGAAACGGTACGTGTATTTGTATTGAACCGGGGGTTCCGGTTCGGGGGTTCCGGTTCGGTTCGGAGGTGTACCGAACGAGTTACCACACGGACAAATTAAGTAGCGTTACGCATGTTGTGTAAACAATGCACACCAAGGCACAACACACAGCATGCTAGCAGCTAACGGGCTACGATAGACTGACCATACGACCTCTTTTCACCGGACATGTCCTCTTTTGCGGAGCTGTCAGGGCGGAGTTTCTTAAATGCCTCAAATGTCCGGCATTTTGAGTTAGGGTTGTGTGTATTTTCAATGTACGTTCAGGGTTCAGAAGGGGTTAAAAACAAAACAAATTGTTCGTGCAGCAGCATTGGTGAGGGAGGGGCAGAGACAGAGAGAGCGAGAGAGTTATGATAAACGCGCATGCGTCGCCAGGCTCTGCTTTTTATCCATAGATTTATCACATTTAATTTTTTATTATCTATAGCAGGGGTGTCAAAAGTGTGCCCCGGAGGCCATTTGCGGCCCACAGCTAATGTTTTAAAGGCCCATGGCACATTCTAAAAATACTATTAAAATAAATAAAAACATAACAAAAGTGAAATAAAAAAGCTTAAAGGTTAAATGTAATTTAGAAAAAGTTGCAATGTTGACTAATAAAACAAAGCTGTTTTTTTTTTCTTTCCAAACTGTCATTGCTCAAAACATAATATTGAATCAAAATCAATGTTATTATGAATTATTGACCTATCCAAGGTTTCCATTACTTCACATCAAATATTCCACTAAGAAAAATATTTTTGGTGAAAGATTTTGCAAATTTGGTAAATAAATAACCCAAAAATGTATATTTTGTTGTTTTCTTACTGTACCAAAAATGAACCGAACCGTGACCTCTAAACCGAGGTACGTACCGAACCGACATTTTTGTGTACCGTTACACCCCTATTATGAGCCTATGTCATATAATAGTTTTACCTTGTAAATCTAATTGCTGGTATAAACAAATATTCTACAATATTTAAATTTTTTGAGTTTCACCTGTATAGTAGGTTGAGGGGATCGCCATTTAAAGGTATTATTCGGCAATGGCGATAACATACTTTTTCAAGAAAATGGTCCGAAACTAATCTGGTGGCCAATGGATTGGCACATCCCTACCCAAAAGGGATTCCGTGTCAGATGTTTGGGCACACTTCGGTTCCAATAAGGATTACGCCAACTAAAAGTAGAGTACCGTATTTTTCGGAGTATAAGTCGCTCTGGAGTATAAGTCGCACCGGACGAAAATGAATAATAAAGAAGGAAAAAAACATATATAAGTCGCATTTTGGGGGGAAATTTATTTGATAAAAGCCAACACCAAGAATAGACATTTGAAGGGCAATTTAAAATAAATAAAAAATAGTGAACAACAGGCTGAATGAGGCATAAATAACCAACTGAGGATGTGCCTGGTATGTTAACGTAACATATTATGGTAAGAGTCATTCAAATAACTATAACCATACTTGCCAACCCTCCCGTTTTTAGCGGGAGAATCCCAGTATTCAGCGCCTCTCCCGACAACCTCCCGGCAGAGATTTTCTCCCGACAAACTCCCGGTATTCAGCCGGAGCTGGAGGCCACGCCCCCTCCAGCTCAATGCAGACCTGAGACTGAGTGGGGACAGCCTGTTCTCACGTCCGCTTTCCCACAATATAAACAGCTTGCCTAACGAATTCAAACGAATGGAAACAAGAATTTCAGTTCATCCAGGACAGTTCGAAGGGGAAGGTGTATGTTGCCTGTAAATATGTAGAACATACTTCTACATTGAACACGGTGGCCGAAATGATATACTCATCAGGAACGGAGAAGTTAAACAGGACAATACTGCCATCTAATGGATAGCCACCCCAACACTGAAATTCAAGTATTTCTTTTATGTAAATAAAATAAATATATATATATATATATATATATATATAGCTAGAATTCACTGAAAGTCAAGTATTTCATACACACACATATATATATATATATATATATACATATATATATATATATATATATATATATATATATATATATATATATATATATATATATATATATATATATATATATATTTATATATATATATATATATATATATATATATATATATATACAGTGGGGCAAAAAAGTATTTAGTCAGCCACCCATTGACAATCAATGGGTGGCTGACTAAATACTTTTTTGCCCCACTGTATATATATATATGAATATATATGAAATACTCAGTTGGTGAATTCTAGCTGTAAATAACCACGCCCCCAACCACGCCCCCCGCCACCCAACCACCCCCCACCCCCTACCCCCACCTCCCGATATTGGAGGTCTCAAGGTTGGCAAGTATGACTATAACATATAGAACATGCTATACGTTTACCAAACAATCTGTCACTCCTAATCGCTAAATCCCATGAAATCTTATACGTCTAGTCTCTTACGTGAATGAGCTAAATAATATTATTTGATATTTTACGGTAATGTGTTAATAATTTCACACATAAGTCGCTCCTGAGTATGAGTCGAACCCCCGGCCAAACTATGAAAAAAACTGCGACTTATAGTCCGAAAAATACGGTAGTAGATGAGAAAGTGGAATAATTGTCTATGGACCAAATTCGATGTAAATGGTTTAATTTGACTTCCATTTTTTCGCTAATGTTGACTCAAGGTCAGTAGCTAGAACAGGGGTCACCAACACGGTGCCCGCGGGCACCAGGTAGCCCGTAAGGACCAGATGAGTAGCCCGCTGGCCTGTTCTAAAAATAGCTCAAATAGCAGCACTTACCAGTGAGCTGCCTCTATTTTTTACTAGCAAGCTGGTCTCGCTTTCCTCTACATTTTTAATTCTAAGAGAGACAAAACTCAAATAGAATTTGAAAATCCAAGAAAAAATTGAAAGACTTGGTCTTCACTAACTGACAAAGAGACCGATAACAGATTTGGTGTCCAGTTCAAAGTGTGACATGATTTATTTAAAAATTTGAGAGTTGACTTTTGTATTTTACATGAGTTATTATTTGTACAAACATGGTGCAAAGTAATTCATGATTTGTTAAAAATGTTAGTGGCTAGCTGGTTAAAATGGGATATTGTGATTTCACAAGACTGTCTTAGAAGTGATCATTTGAAAATGTTCAATTTGAAAAATGTGCACTTAGAGAAAATACAAAAATAAAGTGTTGCATATTGATATTTATCTGTTTCTATATATATTTATTGTGAGTAATCATTAAGATGATCAGTGTTTCCACAAAGATAAATACCATTAATTATTAATAATAACATAGAGTTAAAGGTAAATTGAGCAAATTGGCTATTTCTGGCAATTTATTTAAGAGTGTGTCAAACTGGTAGACCTTCGCATTAATCAGTACCCAAGAAGTAGCTCTTGGTTTCAAAAAGGTTGGTGACCCCTGAGCTAGAACATCTATACTTTTAGTTTGATGTGACAATCTACAATGTAAATAGTCACCAATCAATGTTTATTTATATAGCCCTAAATCACAAGTGTCTCAAAGGGCTGTACAAGCCACAACGACATCCTCGGTACAGAGCCCACATACGGGCAAGGAAAAACTCACCCCAGTGGGACGTCGGTGAATGACTATGAGAAACCTTGGAGAGGACCGCATATGTGGGTGTCATGAAATAAAGAAAAGGCATTGAAATGAGAATGTGTGTCCAAACTTTTGGCCTGTACGTGCATACTGTGAATAAAAATGCTTGCTGAAACGTGAGGGGTTTGTAAAATACTGCCGCGTGTAGTCGGAAGCATCACACGCCGAGTTGCTCGCGCTCACTTAAGTCCTTGTGCTTTCTCCTACCTTACCCCACCCCCCCGCCCTTCTCAATACCCGCCGCCACCACCACCTGGTGCTGCCCCTCCCCCCCGTGTCCTCTCCTTCTGCAGTGACCCCGTCCAGAGAGCCGGGCTGGCTGGAAGGGGAACTGCTGGGCAAACGGGGCCTCATCCCTGAGAACTATGTGGAGATGCTGTAGACCCCCGATGCAGACAAAGATTATTACTGTTATTACAACGATGTGCACGTGCCTTTGTGGTCACCGCCCAGCCTTGTTCACCAGAATGTTTGTGGACTTGATATGAACCGCACCTACTTTTATCCTATGCATGCTTGCTGTCGTCGAGGAAACCACATGGGGTTTTATTCCTCCGCACTGCTGTAAAACCCAGGTAGCGTCTTCTGGCTGCCCCCCCACTTATACATGGTATCCATGGTAAGCCCCTCCCACAGCATGTGCCTTTTGGAGCAGAGATCCCCGAGTGTATGAATGGCCATAAATCACCAGCTGTTCTCTCCACTGCTAATTTCTCACTATAAAGCACCTTTCGTGGTTCTGCTGCGCATCACTTTGAATGTCTGGCCAGGCTCCGTAACGAGGGGGCCGGGCTATAGCTTTAATTCACAACACCAGCGTAGTCTTTAGCTATAAAAAGGTGGCTCGCGGGCGACCGTCTCCCGATCGATGCGATGTCAAAGATCAGCAGCTGCACTTTTGTTCATTTGAAGAGCATGCCAAAGATGACCTTTTGTGTCCTCCTGCTATTGCGAGAATGTGACAAGAGTGGCACATCCTGCGCTCGATGATCTCTGTTCGCGACAAGCGCAACATAGTGATGCAAAAAAATCTAGGACAAAATGATGCGTCTTTTTCTCGCGTAATCGGTTGTCGCAGGAACTACAAAGAGTGATGCCTCTTTTATTTTTTGTGTGTAATCTGTAGTCGCACAAACGACAAGACTTTTGTCGGAATATCTGCATTTGCGAAAACTACAACAAAGTATTTTTGCTGTGTGATCTGGAGGTGGCACAAACTACAAGACTTTTATCGGACTATCTCCATGTGCAAAAACTAATCTGCAGTTGCTTTCATTGAAATATCTCGATTTCTAAAAAGTATTTTTGGGGGGGTAATCTGTAGTCTTGAAATTCACAGCGAGAGGGTCCATCTTTTCTTTGTTTGTAGAAACGTAAAGTGAAACAGTAAATCTTTTTTTTTGGAGTGTGGTACTCTCTTACAAAAATTTCGAATTATCCTTATTTGCATAAAATCACGACAATGCGATGCATCTTTTATTGTGTAATCTACACTCCCGAAAAACTACAAACGGGGTCCATCTTCTGCCGGGTCATCTGTAGTCACAAAAACTACAAGACTTTTATCGGAAAAGCTACAATAAGTATTTTTGCTGCGCGATCTAACTACAAGAGGGTCCATCTTCTCGCAGGCAATCTCTTTGTTTGTAGAAACGTAAAGTGAAACAGTAAATCTTTTTTTTGGAGTGTGGTACTCTCATACAAATTTTTCGGATTATCCTTATTTGCATAAAATTACGACAATGCGATGCATCTTTTATTGTGTAATCTACACTCCCGAAAAACTACAAACGGGGTCCATCTTCTGCCGGGTCACCTGTAGTCACAAAAACTACAAGACTTTTATCGGAAAAGCTACAACAAAGTATTTTTGCTGCGCGATCTAACTACAAGACTTTTTATCGGACTATCTCCATGTGCAAAAACTAATCTGCAGTTGCTTTCATTGAAATATCTCGATTCTAAAAAGTATTTTTGGGGGAGTAATCTAGTCTTGAAATTCACAGCGAGAGGGTCCATCTTCTCGCGGGCAATCTCTTTGTTTGTAGAAACGTAAAGTGAAACAGTAAATCTTTTTTTTTGGAGTGTGGTACTCTCATACAAAATTTTTCGGATTATCCTTATTTGCATAAAATTACGACAATGCGATGCATCTTTTATTGTGTAATCTACACTCCCGAAAAACTACAAACGGGGTCCATCTTCTGCCGGGTCATCTGTAATCACAAAAACTACAAGACTTTTATCGGAAAAGCTACAATAAGTATTTTTGCTGCGCGATCTAACCACAAGACTTTTTATCGGACTATCTCCATGTGCAAAAACTAATCTGCAGTTGCTTTCATTGAAATATCTCGATTTCTAAAAAGTATTTTTGGGGGGGGTAATCTGTAGTCTTGAAATTCACAGCGAGAGTGGTCCATCTTCTCGCGGGCAATCTTAGTTTGTAAAGATGTAAAGTGAAACAGTAAATCTTTTTTTTGGTGTGTGGTACTCTCATACAAAAATTTTCGGATTATCCTTATTTGCATAAAATCGCAACAATGCGATGCATCTTTTATTGTGTAATCTACACTTCCGAAAAACTACAAACGGGGTCCATCTTCTGCTGGGTCACCTGTAGTCACAAAAACTACAAGACTTTTATCGGACTATCTCCATTTTCAAAAACGAATGTGCAGTTGCTTTCATCGGAATATCTTGATTTCTAAAAACTATGCCAAATAATTTTTTTGTGGGGGTTAATCTGTAGTCCTGAAATGTACATCAAGAGCGGTCCATCTTCTCATGGGCGATCTCTTTGTTTGTAAGAACGTAAAGTAAAAGAGTACACTTTTTTTTTGGAGTGGGGTACTCTAGTCACACGAACTAAAAAATTACGACAATGTGATGCATCTTTTATTGTGTAATCTATACTCCCGAAA
>NC_084752.1:8803344-8833344 GCF_033978785.1 Entelurus aequoreus
TTCAAAACTTTCCATGCTTAAAATTCTTCAACAGCTTCAGACTTATCCATACGTCTATATTTGTTATATATTTGTTTTATATTTGCTAGTGTTTTTTTTATGTTTTATGCTTTTTGTAAAAAAAAAACAAAAAAAAAAAACTTAGTATGAAAAAAACATCAAATATGCAAAATATCCCCCCAAAACAAGTTGCAAAGTGGAATACTGTAATAGGTCAATCATTTACAACACTCATGTTGATGCTTTATTATTTTTTGGAACAATGACAGTTGTTTTTTTTCCAAAAATGTGCACCATCCCTGCTGAGACTAAAAACAAACGCGCTCCAAAAAGTGTTATAAGTAGGTCATATTATTATTGTTTTCAAAACTTTCCATGCTTAAAATTCTTCAACAGCTTCAGACTTATCCATATGTGTTATATATTTGTTTTATATTTGCTAGTGTTTTTTTTATGTTTTATGCTTTTTGTAAAAAAAAAAAAAACTTAGTATGAAAAAAACATCAAATATGCAAAATTTCCCCAAAACAAGTTGCAAAGTGGAATACTGTAATAGGTCAATTATTTATAACACTCATGTTGATGCTTTATTATTTTTTGGAACAATTAGTTTTTTTTTCTTCCAAAAATGTGCACCATCCCTGCTGAGACTAAAAACAAACGCGCTCCAAAAAGTGTTATAAGTAGGTCATATTATTATTGTTTTCAAAACATTCCATGCTTAAAATTCTTCAACAGCTTCAGACTTATCCATATGTCTATATTTGTTATATATTTGTTTTATATTTGCAAGGAATTTTTATGTTTTATGCGTTTTGTAAAAAAAAAATACTTATTATGAAAAAAACATCAAATATGCAAAATTTCCCCAAAACAAGTTGCAAAGTGGAATACTTTAATAGGTCAATCATTTATAACACTCATGTTGATGCTTTATTATTTTTTGGAACAATGACAGTTTTTTTTTCCAAAAATGTGCACCATCCCTGCTGAGACTAAAAACAAACGCACTCAAAAAAGTGTATAAGTAGGTCATATTATTATTGTTTTCAAAACTTTCAATGCTTTAAATTCTTCAACAGCTTCAGACCTATTCCTAGATAAAACGTTTTTATATAAATAAATGATAAATGGGTTATACTTGTATAGCGCTTTTCTACCTTCAAGGTACTCAAAGCGCTTTGATAGTATTTCCACATTCACCCATTCACACACACATTCACACACTGATGGAGGGAGCTGCCATATTTGTTATTGGTTTTTAAAAAAAATCTTTGATGCTCTTTTTGTAAAGGAAAAAACATTTTCTTGTGGGAAAAACAAAATATGTAATATTTCCAAATACTCTAGATGAGGTCATTACAACACAAATTTTGATGGTTTATTGTTTTTGGAACAATGACAGTTTAATTCTAAAAACTCACAGGAGCTCGCCTTAGCCTAAAAACAAACGCGCTCAAAAAAGTGTTGTAAGTAGGTCATATTATTATTGTTTTTAAAACTTTCAACGCTTTAAATTATTCAACAGCTTCAGACTTAGCCATATATATTGTTTATACATTTGTAAGTTTTTATTTAATGATTTATGCTCTAAACTAAAACTTCTATTATGGGGAAAAAAACACAAAATATGCAACATATCCAAAAAAAACAAGCAGCAAAGTGGAGTACTTTAAAATACCAAGTTGACTTTATATCTTATTTGTGTTTCATTGTATCCATTAAAGCAGATAAAAATAAAAGTAATTTTTTATTTACTTTCCCTAAACATCTAAAAGTATTTATATTCTCTTCATGTCATATTATGCTCCTTCCAGCGCTGTTGTTTTTAGGTTGGAGGTTGTATCCAATTCGGCAGCGCACACACACAGAGTACTTACAAGCAGACACAGCGTGTAGACAGAAAAGGGAGAATGGACGCATTTTGGCCTAAAAACTGACGATAAAGATGAAGCTATCACACTGAAACACCCTCAGGAAGAGGTGCTTTAAGACATGGCTAGCTAGCTAGAAGCTAACGTCCATATGCAGTGTTTAAGCTACTTCTAAATCACTAATCCTCGCCTCTATGGCGACAAATAAAGTATGTTTCTTACAAGTACCATTATCACTGCAGGACGAGTAATAGCTAAACATGCTTCACTACACACCATAGGAGGATACAATAGCTCACCGGCGTCACAATGTAAACAAACGCCATGGGTGGATCTACACCTGACATCCACTGTAATGATACCAAATATTTACAATGATTACATCCATATTTTTTATCGTCACCAAATATTTTTCTTTTTTTAAAATTCATATTATGTTTATAAGGTCAGTAAATACGTCCCTGGACACATGAGGACTTTGAATATGACCAATGTATGATCCTGTAACTACTTGGTATCGGATCGATACCTAAATGTGTGGTATCATCCAAAACTAATGTAAAAGTATCAAAGAAGAGAAGAATAAGTGATTATTACATTTGAACAGAAGTGTAGATAAAACATGTTGAAAGAGAAAATAAGCAGATATTAACAGTAAATGAACAAGTAGATTAATAATACATTTTTACAGTCTGTCCTTAATAATGTTGATAAAATAATAGGTAAATAAATGACACAATATGTTACTGCATACGTCAGCAGGAGTCTTTGTTTGTTTACTTACTACTAAAAGACAAGTTGTCTAGTATGTTCACTGTTTTATTTAAGGACTAAATTGCAATAATAAACATATGTTTAACGCACCCTAAGATTTTTTGTTAAAATAAATGCCATTCTTTGTGGTTCCCTTTATTTAGAAAAGTATCGACATACATTTTGGTACCGGTACCAAAATATTGGTATGGACACAACCCTATTACCTGTCGAACATCATTTTTAGGTCCAGAACTCTGGAAAAAAGTGCCAAAGTGTGTCCGAACCCGAGCGGCACTTCAAGCCGTCTCCAGTCCAGTGACTTTGCGGTCCGTAGAGAACATCAAGTAAAGCACCTTGGCTAATACTCCCGATGTTTGTAGCGTGGAAGCTACAATAAATGTGTCAACAAGATGGCTAATTAAATCCCGGATTAGCAGACTTTGACGGTGCAAAGATGTTTGCACAGCTGAGTGACGATACGGCCACGTGGCCAGCGAGACAGGATGCGGGCTTCCAAGTTAAACCCCAGATCTTCATTTCTCCTTTGGCCCAAGTTCCTGGCAGCGTTCCAGTCCATCCTGTGATGCAGTGTCCTTCAGTGTCCACCCTCCACCCTCCACGGTCCCCACTCCCATCTATGTTCCCACTCCTGACTCAGCAGCACCTGCAAGTAGCATCCCGGCTAACGTGGTGGTTTTATCTGGGCAGCAGCAGGATGAGTGCTGGTAAAAACTGAAGGGGAAAACATCTTGAGAAGAGCTGGCCAAAGATGTGCTCGGGTGCTGCAGTGAAATCTCCCTGATCCAGTAGATTGTGTTGATCCACCAGGGAGAGCGATTGGAAATGTGGCAGATTTAGAAAGTCTTTATGGATTGGGGAAGCAAAAAGCTATCCAGTCTGGCAAAGCAAAAGCGGTTAATAACATTTTTTCCTTGTTTTTACTGTAAAAACCTTCTTCTTATGTTTCTTCTCTACCTGCTCGCCTCGCATCTCTTCTGGTTTTTGGCTCCCGATGGTCCCTGCAGGCCGAAGACAGCTCTTTGAAATTCATCCACAATATTTTCTCAGAGCTTCCACGTCCACCTTTTTCCTCTCAAACACTTTGTGTCTCTGCTGCATCACTGGTCACGTGACTCACCTTCCACTTGGACCCGCTTAAGACCCGTCTTTGTCAAATAACTCGACTATTTCCAACCACTCGACGCTGTCAGACAACCTGACCTGTCCATGACTATGGCGAGTGACCTGCCTGACACGGGACCACCCCTCTTATGTCCAACAATCCATTTTATGTCGGACAACGGGCCTAACGTCGGACAGTCCGTGTAACGTCAAACAGCTCGTCTAATGTCTGTTTGACGACGTGTCCAATGTTGGCAACGCATCCGTCCAATGTCGGACAAGGCGTCCAATTTCTGTCGGACAACAAGCCTAACATCGGACAGTCCGTGTAACGTCAAACAGCTCGTCTAATGTCCGTTTGACGACATGTCCAATGTCGGACAAGGCGTCCAATTTCTGTCAGACAACGGGCCTAACATCGGACAGTCTATGTAACGTCAAACAGCTCGTCTTATGTATAATGTTTGACAACACATCCAATGTCGGACAAGGCGTCCAATGTCTGTCGAACAACGAGCCTAACGTCGGACAGTCCGTGTAACGTCAAACAGCTCGTCTAATGTCTGTTTGACGACATGTCCAATGTCGGCAACGCATCCGTCCAATGTTGGACAAGGCGTCCAATTTCTGTCGGACAACAAGCCTAACATCGGACAGTCCGTGTAACGTCAAACAGCTCGTCTAATGTCCGTTTGACGACATGTCCAATGTCGGACAAGGCGTCCAATGTCTGTCAGACAACGAGCCTAACATCGGACAGTCTATGTAACGTCAAACAGCTCGTCTTATGTATAATGTTTGACAACACATCCAATGTCGGACAAGGCGTCCAATGTCTGTCGAACAACGAACCTAACGTCGGACAGTCCGTGTAACGTCAAACAGCTCGTCTAATGTCTGTTTGACGACATGTCCAATGTCGGACAAGGCGTCCAATGTCTGTCGAACAACGAGCCTAACGTCGGACAGTCCGTGTAACGTCAAACAGCTCGTCTAATGTCTGTTTGACGACATGTCCAATGTCGGACAAGGCGTCCAATGTCTGTCGAACAACGAGCCTAACGTCGGACAGTCTATGTAACGTCAAACAGCTCGTCTTATGTATAATGTTTGACAACACATCCAATGTCGGACAAGGCGTCCAATGTCTGTTGAACAACGAGCCTAACGTCGGACAGTCCGTGTAACGTCAAACAGCTCGTCTAATGTCTGTTTGACGACATGTCCGATGTCGGCAACGCATCCGTCCAATGTTGGACAAGGCGTCCAATTTCTGTCGGACAACAAGCCTAACATCGGACAGTCCGTGTAACGTCAAACAGCTCGTCTAATGTCCGTTTGACGACATGTCCAATGTCGGACAAGGCGTCCAATGTCTGTCAGACAACGAGCCTAACATCGGACAGTCTATGTAACGTCAAACAGCTCGTCTTATGTATAATGTTTGACAACACATCCAATGTCGGACAAGGCGTCCAATGTCTGTCGAACAACGAACCTAACGTCGGACAGTCCGTGTAACGTCAAACAGCTCGTCTAATGTCTGTTTGACGACATGTCCAATGTCGGACAAGGCGTCCAATGTCTGTCGAAC
This sequence comes from Entelurus aequoreus, assembly GCF_033978785.1. Classification (NCBI taxonomy): domain Eukaryota; kingdom Metazoa; phylum Chordata; class Actinopteri; order Syngnathiformes; family Syngnathidae; genus Entelurus; species Entelurus aequoreus. The sequence goes on from NC_084752.1 coordinate 8,808,691, forward strand.
AACGAGCCTAACGTCGGACAGTCCGTGTAACGTCAAACAGCTCGTCTAATGTCTGTTTGACGACATGTCCAATGTCGGACAAGGCGTCCAATGTCTGTCGAACAACGAGCCTAACGTCGGACAGTCTATGTAACGTCAAACAGCTCGTCTTATGTATAATGTTTGACAACACATCCAATGTCGGACAAGGCGTCCAATGTCTGTTGAACAACGAGCCTAACATCGGACAGTCCGTGTAACGTCAAACAGCTCGTCTAATGTCTGTTTGACGACATGTCCAATGTCGGACAAGGCGTCCAATGTCTGTCAGACAACGAGCCTAACGTCGGACAGTCCGTGTAACGTCAAACAGCTCGTCTAATGTCTGTTTGACGACATGTCCAATGTCGGACAAGGTGTCCAATGTCTGTCAGACAACGAGCCTAACGTCGGACAGTCCGTGTAACGTCAAACAGCTCGTCTAATGTCTGTTTGACGACATGTCCAATGTCGGACAAGGTGTCCAATGTCTGTCGGACAACAAGCCTAACGTCGGACAGTCCGTGTAACGTCAAACAGCTCGTCTAATGTCTGTTTGACGACATGTCCAATGTCGGACAAGGCGTCCAATGTCTGTCAGACAACGAGCCTAACGTCGGACAGTCCGTGTAACGTCAAACAGCTCGTCTAATGTCTGTTTGACGACGTGTCCAATGTCGGCAACGCATCCGTCCAATGTCGGACAAGGCGTCCAATTTCTGTCGGACAACAAGCCTAACATCGGACAGTCCGTGTAACGTCAAACAGCTCGTCTAATGTCTGTTTGATGACATGTCCAATGTCGGAGAAGGCGTTCAATGTCTGTCAGACAACGAGCCTAACATCGGACAGTCCGTGTAACGTCAAACAGCTCGTCTTATGTATAATGTTTGACAACACATCCAATGTCGGACAAGGCGTCCAATGTCTGTCGAACAACGAGCCTAACGTCGGACAGTCCGTGTAACGTCAAACAGCTCGTCTAATGTCTGTTTGACGACTTGTCCAATGTCGGACAAGGTGTCCAATGTCTGTCGGACAACAAGCCTAACGTCGGACAGTCCGTGTAACGTCAAACAGCTCGTCTAATGTCTGTTTGACGACATGTCCAATGTCGGACAAGGCGTCCAATGTCTGTCGGACAACGGGCCTAACGTCGGACAGTCCGTGTAACGTCAAACAGCTCGTCTAATGTCTGTTTGACGACGTGTCCAATGTCGGCAACGCATCCGTCCAATGTCGGACAAGGCGTCCAATTTCTGTCGGACAACAAGCCTAACATCGGACAGTCCGTGTAACGTCAAACAGCTCGTCTAATGTCTGTTTGACGACATGTCCAATGTCGGACAAGGCGTCCAATGTCTGTCAGACAACGAGCCTAACATCGGACAGTCTATGTAACGTCAAACAGCTCGTCTTATGTATAATGTTTGACAACACATCTAATGTCGGACAAGGCGTCCAATGTCTGTCGAACAACGAGCCTAACGTCGGGCAGTCCGTGTAACGTCAAACAGCTCGTCTAATGTCTGTTTGACGACATGTCCAATGTCGGAGAAGGCGTCCAATGTCTGTCTGACATGGGGCGTAACATCGGACAACGGGTGTAACGTCAGACAGCTCGTCTGTCGGACAAGGCGTCTAATGTCTGTCGGACAACGGGCGTAATGTCGGACATGGGGCGTAACTTCGGACAACGGGTGTAACGTCAGACAGCTCGTCTGTCGGACAAGGCGTCTAATGTCTGTCGGACAACGGGCGTAATGTTGGACATGGGGCGTAACATCGGACAACGGGTGTAACGTCAGACAGCTCGTCTGTCGGACAAGGCATCTAATGTCTGTCGGACAACGGGCGTAATGTCGGACATGGGGCGTAACATCGGACAACGGGTGTAACGTCAAACAGCTCGCCTAATGTCTGTTTGACGACATGTCCAATGTCGGAGAAGGCGTCCAATGTCTGTCTGACATGGGGCGTAACATCGGACAACGGGTGTAACGTCAGACAGCTCGTCTGTCGGACAAGGCGTCTAATGTCTGTCGGACAACGGGCGTAATGTCGGACATGGGGCGTAACATCGGACAACGGGTGTAACGTCAGACAGCTCGTCTGTCGGACAAGGCGTCTAATGTCTGTCGGACAACGGGCGTAATGTCGGACATGGGGCGTAACATCGGACAACGGGTGTAACGTCAGACAGCTCGTCTGTCGGACAAGGCGTCTAATGTCTGTCGGACAACGGGCGTAATGTCGGACATGGGGCGTAACATCGGACAACGGGTGTAATGTCAGACAGCTCGTCTGTCGGACAAGGCGTCTAATGTCTGTCGGACAACGGGCGTAACGTCAGACATTGGGCGTAACATCGGACAACGGGTGTAACGTCAGACATGGGGCGTAACATCGGACAACGGGTGTAACGTCAGACAGCTCGTCTGTCGGACAAGGCGTCTAATGTCTGTTGGACATGGGGCGTAACGTCGGACATGGGGCGTAACATCGGACAACGGGTGTAACTTAAGACATGGGGCGTAACATCGGACAACGGGTGTAACGTCAGACATGGGGCGTACCATCGGACAACGGGTGTAACGTCAGACAGCTCGTCTGTCGGACAAGGCGTCTAATGTCTGTCGGACATGGGGCGTAACGTCAGACATGGGGCGTAACATCGGACAACGGGTGTAACGTCAGACATGGGGCGTAACATCGGACAACGGGTGTAACGTCAGACATGGGGCGTAACATCGGACAACGGGTGTAACGTCAGACAGCTCGTCTGTCGGACAAGGCGTCTAATGTCTGTCGGACAGCTCGTCTAATGTCGGACATGGGGCGTAACATCGGACAACGGGTGTAACGTCAGACAGCTCGTCTGTCGGACAAGGCGTCTAATGTCTGTCGGACAGCTCGTCTAATGTTGGACAATCCAACTAAGTGGAACAACAGACTACTTAAAAGTAAGAAAATACAAAAAGAGCAACAAGAAGTTGGTGACCTGTTGATTTTTATTGTGGTGCTCTTCAATAAAACCGTCACGGATTAGGAAATCATTTTAACAGCAAAAAAAAAAAAATCCATCACATTTTGTTACAAAATAGGACATACTGTTTTATTATTTTTATTATTATTATTATTGTTATTAAGTCCACATAAATGAAAAAAGAAAGTTAAAAAAGGTGTGTAACATTCAGGTAGTAAAGTACATTCAGTTCCCCTTTTCCTCGCCATCCAACACACAAAACACAGCAAATGAGGGAGAAAAAAACATTTTTTTTTTTTCATGTTTTACACTCAACAAAAATGACTTTTTATTCTATTTACACCTTCTTCCATCTGTAAATCAGGTGAGATTAAAAAAGGCACAAGTTTCCCTTTTTATTTTTTTTCTTCTAGTTTTTAGTCTTTGAAGTACAATGTAAACATCTCATGCATTAGCAACACTTTTCATCTTACAAAAAAAAAAAGTGTCGGCCGTTTTCTTTTTTTTTTTCCTAGACAAAAGTACTTAAATATTATTTTCCCAGCAAAATAGAATTCTCTCAAAAATACTTTCCCAGTCCTTCTTTTTTTAGGTTCCTTACAAAGGACAGGAAGAAGAAGAACAACAACAAACGTTCCTCCCAATAACGCACAAGGAGCACTTGACTTTCCTTCTTTTATTCACAAATATTCACAATTACATTTTTCCTGGACTGTTGCGCACCCACGCTAGTCGCACCGTGTCGTCGCACAGCTCCTGTGTGCAAAACAACTAACAAGCAGGATATGGCTAATCCCCCGCGGAAAACACACGCCACACGGGAAAGAGGACAGGAGGGGGGCGCTGTAACACTCCTCAGTAGCATCGTCACCCTTTTCTTAGCAGGGGGACTCCAAACAATACCCCGTCATCAACAAGCGCACCTTTTACACTGCCGTAGAGCTCGCTTTTTAGTGGAGTTAAGCGTTCCTGTACATGAAGCACTGCTGAGTATGTGTGGGATGCTAAGCAACTGTACAGTGTGTGTGTGTGTGTGTGTGTGTGCGTGTGTGTGTGTGTGTGTTTGCAGTCTAGCCTACAAGTTGCTGTACAAATGTTTCAGTAGAAATGAAGCACCTCCATGTAAAAAGTAAGACTAAAAACAAGACTATTATTATTGGCGGGACGGAGAGAGACAAAACGACGGCAGAATCCTCTAGAACACAGGTGTCAAACTCAAGGCCCGGGGGTCAGATCTGGCCCGCCACATCATTTTATCTGGCCCGCAAAAAAACCTGGAAAATGTGTCAATAAATTACTTCCTTTTTCTCACTAAATGTAATTAATTTTCTTTGTTCATTTTGACAGAAAAAAAATATGTACTGCTTGTAATTGCATACCTTTTAAACTTTAATAGTATCCAATATTGCAACAAATATTACAGTATATTATCATACTTTCCAAAACATGTTTTTGTCTAAATAAAAATACTTAACATTAGAGCAAACTACCCATTAAATTAATAAAAATTAAAATAAAATGTACGTTGTTCTTTACAGCATATTACTGTAAATTAAAAAAAAAAAAAAAAACTTCTTTTTTTTTTGCGTAAAAGTTTTGTTGACTGAGCTGCCAGTTTTTGACTGTAAAATTTAGGGTTGTTGTTTTTAACTGTGTATTACTGTAAATGGAAAGACGCTACATTTGTTTTTACGGTAAAAAAACAAACTGGCAGCTAAGTTGCCCGAATAAAAAAAGAACTCGTACTGTTTTTCCATGAACAATAAAATGCGAAATTCTGGCAACTAAGCTGCCGGCCATTTACCGTAAAATGTTGTAAAAAGTAAAAAATATTTTCAAGTAAAAAAAAAAAAAAAGAAGAGGATTTTACTGTAAAAATGTATTTTTACAACTTGTTACTGTACCACTGCTTTTTTTACGGAGAGAAAAAAAATCAAAATCAAAATAATAGATTTTATTTGTAAAAAAAAAAAAAGCACTTTACATTGAGTGAACAACCTCAAAGTGCTACAGTGTATTAATTTTTTTTAAAATAAAAAGATAATAAAAAATAAATAAAAATAAAAAACAGCCAAAAAAAAAACAGTGGTACTGTTTTTCCATTTACCATAAAATGTTGTAAAAAGTTAAAAATATTTTCAGGTAAAAAAAAAAGAAAGAAAGGATTTTACTGTAAAAAATGTGTTTTTACAACTTGTTACTGTACCACTGCTTTTTTTACGGAGAGAAAAAAAAAAAAAAAAGATTTTATTTGTAAAAAAAAAAAGCACTTTACATTGAGTAAACAACCTCAAAGGGCTACAGTGTATTAAAAAATTAAATAAAAAGATAATAAAAAATTAATAAAAATAAAAAACAGCCAAAAAAAACCAGTGGTACTGTTTTTCCATTTACCATAAAATGTTGTAAAAAGTAAAAAATATTTTCAATTAAAAAAAGAAAGAATGAGGATTTTACTGTAAAAATGTGTTTTTACAACTTGTTACTGTACCACTGCTTATTTATGGAGAGAAAAAAAATAAAAAGAATAATAATAGATTTTATTTGTAAAAAAAAAGCACTTTACATTGAGTAAACAACCTCAAAGGGCTACAGTGTATTAAAAAATTAAATAAAAAGATAATAAAAAATTAATACAAATAAAAAACAGCCAAAAAAAAAAACAGTGGTACTGTTTTTCCATTTACCATAAAATGTTGTAAAAAGTAAAAAATATTTTCAATTAAAAAAAGAAAGAAAGAGGATTTTACTGTAAAAATGTGTTTTTACAACTTGTTACTGTACCACTGCTTTTTTATGGAGAGAAAAAAAATAAAAATAATAATAATAGATTTTATTTGTAAAAAAAAAAAGCACTTTACATTGAGTAAACAACCTCAAAAATAAATTAAAATAAAAAACAGCCAAATAGCTAAAACTAGTATGCATACATCTAAAAAAGGCCTTTTTTAAAGATGGGTTTTTAAGCCTTTTTTAAAAGCATCCACAGTCTGTGGTGCCCTCAGGTGGTCAGGGAGAGTGTTCCACAGACTGGGAGCGGTGGAGCAGAAAGCCCGGTCTGGTAGTTTAATTGCTAGAATTTTACTGTAAAATGTGTTTTTTTTTGTTTATTTTTAAAGAACATATAGCACTGTTTTTTTTTAATTCTGGCAACTAAGCTGCACATTTTTTTTTACTGTAAAAAATGTTTTCCCTTTTACAGTAATACACCGTTAAACAACAACCGTAGGTTTTGCAATAACTGGCAGCTCGGTCGACAGAATTTTATTGGTAGTTTTTTCCATTTACAGTAATATGCTGTAAAAAAAACAAAACACCGTAATGTAAAAAGATCTATAGTCATTTTTACACTGTATAACTTGCTTTGAAATCATAAGTCAAGTGTTTATTTTGACAGAACCAAATAGTTTGTTGCAATTTTAGATAATATTTAAAGTTTAAAAAGTGTGCAATTTAATGCAGTACACATTGTTTTCTTTGTAAATGGAAAAAAGCGAATACATTGAGTAAGAAAAGATAAAAGTGCTTTATTGACGCGTGTTGTTTCCAGGCCGTGTAAAATGATGCGGCGGGCCAGAGTTTGGCCCCCGGGGGCCTTGAGTTTGACACCTGTAGTCTAAACGGTCTTGATCGGACACTTTTAGTCTCAGGGACTTTTGCATATTAGTTAGAATTGTATGAATGAAGCCCCAAAGGACAAATATTGACGTAAAGGTCCCCGTTAAAAAAAAAAGTGACTTTCATGTCCTTGCAGCTTGAATTGTGACAAAAATCCATCATTTGCCGTTGTTGTTTTGCTCGTTTATTTAGGAGAGGCACTCAAACGCTCGCTTTTTCTCATTTGTGATTTGTTTTTAAACAAAGTAAAAAAAACAACAACTCCTGCCCCTCGCTAGATGAATACGCCCAACACTTTGTAAAAAGGAAAAAAAAAAAGAAAGAGGCTTTGCTACACGTCTTAAAACAAAGTCAGGAGCTCTGCCAACTAAGCTTGGTGTTTATGTTGAAATGTGAGTGTGATGTTAGCACATTAGCGCACACGCTGTAGCTCGGCTAACGCCCGTGTGCGCCTTTATTTCACTGTCTGTTTTAGTTCAAGGAAACCGGTCACTAAAAAAATAATAATTATAATCCATCCATTTTCTACCGCTTGTCCCTCCTTTCTAACTAAAAATGTCGCCAGAGTATAAATAATTGTGGACTTGACTGTAAATGACAAGTTTGCTTTTAATGATAGAGGACATATTGTAATATCATGTAGTAGTAAATCTACTGTATTGTATGTGGGGTTTTCTTATATATACATATTATACATGCATGTGTATATGTATGTATGTATATGTGTATATATGTATATATACATACATATATATGTATATATATATATGTGTATATACTTGTGTGTATATACACACATGTGTATATACACACACATGCATGTGTATATCCACACATATATATATATATATGTGTATATACACACATACATATGTATATATACATGTGTATATACTTGTGTGTATATACACACACAAATGTGTATATACACACACATATATGTGTATATATATATACATACGTATACATATATACATGGATGGATATATACCTACATGTGTGTATATATATGTATATGTATATATATATATATATATATATATATATATATATATGTATATATACATATATATATACATATGTATATATACATATATATATACATATGTATATATATATATATATACATATACATATACATATATATACATATATATATATACATATATATATATATATACATATATATATATATATACATATATATATATATATATATATATACATATACATATATACATATACATATATATATACATACATATATATATACATACATATATATATATATACATATATATATACATACATACATACATGTGTGTATATATACTGTACATGTGTATATTTATATATATATATGTGTGTATATACATATAAATGTGTATATACGTGTATATAAATGTATATATATACATACATATGTATATATATATATATATATATATATATATATATATACATATATATATATACATATATATATATATATATACATATATATATATATATATATACATATACATATATACATATACATACATATATGTATATATACATACATACATACATACATGTGTATATATATACATACATGTGTATATATACATGATATATATACACATATACGTATATGTATATACATACATATATGTGTATATATACATCATATATATACATATATGTGTATACATGTATATATACACATATGTATATATATTTATATATACATGCATATATGTATATATATACATATATGTGTATACACTGTATATATGTATGTATGTATGTATACATGTATGTCTATATACATATATATGTATATATATAAGTATGTGTATATATAAATATACATGTATACACGTGTATATATATACATATACTTACATATAAGTTTATATACATATACTTATATATACATATTATATGTGTATATATATATATATATTTGAAGAAAAATAGCAGGCTGCCAATAACTGCAATATTTGAGAGTTAAAGATAAATAACACTCATTAAGTTCATCAGCCATGTTTTTATTTTTTATCAAAACCAGAATTTAAACGCGTTGAACTCCGAACATATTGTTTATAACCCCACAACAATTCCGAACTCTAAATCGTCCGAGCTGCAGAGTCTCGTGTCTACAAAGTCAAATAAGCGCCGGGGGGGGGGGGTCTATTTGGAGCCGGGTCGGAAAAAAAACATTTGTGGCAAATGTGGCTGTGGGCGACCTCCTGACATGGCTGCCTTTTGACTGTGTGAATGTTGCTACTGAACATTTGTGACGAGCAGCAACTGTACCATGACTGCTGGTTGAAAAGCCGAGTGTATGTGTCACATAAAGGAGAGGTGGATGACAAAGCGTGAATTAGCCCTTGTAGTGGAGCGTGTCTGCCAGCTACATGTTGATATTTGCAAGGAAAGGTGGCGTGTCAGCGGACCACTCGCACATTCTGGTATGGCTTTGTCTCCGAGATGGCGTCTTTGGGGCGCACGGGGAGGGAGGCGGGGCTACGTTTACACGCTTTCGTCGCTCCGACCCTTCGCCCCCGCCCTTCTGGCCTCGGACAAGGACCGACCGGCGGCGTCCTGAGGGGGGGGCGCCCGGATGGCGTCCCTGGGTTTGAGTTCCCGCGTCACTTCTTGTGGAAGTAGATGGTGTGTGTGAGGCCCGACTCCACCTTGGGGATCTGGTCGCTGATGATCTCCACCAGCATGTCGGGGAACTCCACCTTCAAGGCCTGCGACTCTCGGAAGGTGTAGAAGCAGAAGTCCAACAGGTTCCCCACCAGCTGCCGCAAACACAAGCACAAGGTCAGCTCCGCCTCTTTTATATGCGATACAGAGCAGGAGGCGCTACTTTTCACGCCCGGTCGCAGACTAAGTCGGACTGCCTCGGAGTAATGTTAGGAATTTCCAAGAAGAAAACGCTCAAAAGTACAGTAAGGTTTCACTATTCAAAATGTGCTAGCTCGATGCTAATTTACATTGGATTTGTCATAGTCATGCTACAGGTTAGCATTAGCAATTTCGCATGGCAATTTTTTTTATCACGCAACAACAACAAAAACTCAGCAAAATGGCAAAGATTACTCCCTGACTAGGCAACATAGAGTAGTCCATACACTAAAGCCAGCTCACATATTGGAAGTCGACTGTATAAAACTTGCAAATGACACTCAAAAATGAACAATAAAACACTGAATATTAACAACATATGAAATCACTCCTCTTTTACGCGGCATTTACAATATTAACTATGAACAATAAAACACTGAATATTAACAACATATGAAATCACTCCTCTTTTACGCGGCATTTACAATATTAACTATGAACAATAAAACACTGAATATTAACAACATATGAAATCACTCCTCTTTTACGCGGCATTTACAATATTAACTATGAACAATAAAACACTGAATATTAACAACATATGAACATCGCTTCTCTTTTACGTGGGATTTACAATATTAACTATGAACAATAAAACACTGAATATTAACAACATATGAACATCGCTCCTCTTTTACGTGGGATTTACAATATTAACTATGAGCAATAAAACACTGAATATTAACAACATCACTCCTCTTTTACGCAGGATTTACAATATTAACTATGAACGATAAAACACTGAATATTAACAACATATGAACATCACTCCTCTTTTACACGGGATTTACAATATTAACTATGAACAATAAAACACTGAATATTAACAACATATGAACATTGCTCCTCTTTTATGTGGGATTTACAATATTAACTATGAACAATAAAACACTGAATATTAACAACATATGAACATAGCTCCTCTTTTACGTGGGATTTACAATATTAACTATGAACAATAAAACACTGAATATTAACAACATCAGTCCTCTTTTACGCAGGATTTACAATATTAACTATGAACGATAAAACACTGAATATTAACAACATATGAACATCACTCCTTTTACACGGGATTTACAATATTAACTATGGACAATAAAACACTGAATATTAACAACATATGAACATCACTCCTCTTTTACACGGGATTTACAATATTAACTATGAACAATAAAAAACTGAATATTAACAACATATGAACATCGCTCCTCTTTTTTACGTGGGATTTACAATATTAACTATGAACAATAAAACACTGAATATTAACAACATATGAACATCGCTCCTCTTTTACGTGGGATTTACAATATTAACTATGAACAATAAAACACTGAATATTAACAACATATGAACATCGCTCCTCTTTTACGTGGGATTTACAATATTAACTATGAGCAATAAAACACTGAATATTAACAACATCACTCCTCTTTTACGCAGGATTTACAATATTAACTATGAACGATAAAACACTGAATATTAACAACATATGAACATCACTCCTCTTTTACACGGGATTTACAATATTAACTATGAACAATAAAACACTGAATATTAACAACATATGAACATCGCTCCTCTTTTACGTGGGATTTACAATATTAACTATGAACAATAAAACACTGAATATTAACAACATATGAACATTGCTCCTCTTTTATGTGGGATTTACAATATTAACTATGAACAATAAAACACTGAATATTAACAACATATGAACATTGCTCCTCTTTTACGTGGGATTTACAATATTAACTATGAACAATAAAACACTGAATATTAAAAACATATGAACATAGCTCCTCTTTTACGTGGGATTTACAATATTAACTATGAACAATAAAACACTGAATATTAACAACATATGAACATCGCTCCTCTTTTACGTGGGATTTACAATATTAACTATTAACAATAAAACACTGAATATTAACAACATATGAACATCGCTCCTCTTTTACGTGGGATTTACAATATTAACTATGAACAATAAAACACTGAATATTAACAACATATGAACATCACTCCTCTTTTACACGGGATTTACAATATTAACTATGAACAATAAAACACTGAATATTAACAACATATGAACATTGCTCCTCTTTTATGTGGGATTTACAATATTAACTATGAACAATAAAACACTGAATATTAACAACATATGAACATTGCTCCTCTTTTACGTGGGATTTACAATATTAACTATGAACAATAAAACACTGAATATTAAAAACATATGAACATAGCTCCTCTTTTACGTGGGATTTACAATATTAACTATGAACAATAAAACACTGAATATTAACAACATCACTCCTCTTTTACGCAGGATTTACAATATTAACTATGAACGATAAAACACTGAATATTAACAACATATGAACATCACTCCTCTTTTACGTGGGATTTACAATATTAACTATTAACAATAAAACACTGAATATTAACAACATATGAACATCGCTCCTCTTTTACGTGGGATTTACAATATTAACTATGAACAATAAAACACTGAATATTAACAACATATGAACATCGCTCCTCTTTTACGTGGGATTTACAATATTAACTATTAACAATAAAACACTGAATATTAACAACATATGAACATCGCTCCTCTTTTACGTGGGATTTACAATATTAACTATGAACAATAAAACACTGAATATTAACAACATATGAACATCACTCCTCTTTTACACAGGATTTACAATATTAACTATGAACAATAAAACACTGAATATTAACAACATATGAACATTGCTCCTCTTTTATGTGGGATTTACAATATTAACTATGAACAATAAAACACTGAATATTAACAACATATGAACATCACTCTTTTACGTGGTATTTACAATATTAACTATGAACGATAAAACACTGAATGTTAACAACATATGAACATCGCTCCTCTTTTACGCGGGATTTACAATATTAACTATGAACAATAAAACACTGAATATTAACAACATATGAACATCACTCCTCTTTTACGTGGGATTTACAATATTAACTATTAATAAAACACTGAATATTAACAACATATGAATATAGCTCCTCTTTTACGTGGGATTTACAATATTAACTATGAGCAATAAAACACTGAATATTAACAACATATGAACATCGCTCCTCTTTTACGCAGGATTTACAATATTAACTATGAACAATAAAACACTGAATATTAACAACATATGAACATCGCTCCTCTTTTTTACGTGGGATTTACAATATTAACTATGAACGATAAAACACTGAATATTAACAACATATGGACATTGCTCCTCTTTTATGTGGGATTTACAATATTAACTATGAGCAATAAAACACTGAATATTAACAACATATGAACATCACTCCTCTTTTACGCAGGATTTACAATATTAACTATGAACAATAAAACACTGAATATTAACAACATATGAACATCGCTCCTCTTTTTTACGTGGGATTTACAATATTAACTATGAACGATAAAACACTGAATATTAACAACATATGGACATTGCTCCTCTTTTATGTGGGATTTACAATATTAACTATTAGCAATAAAACACTGAATATTAACAACATATGAACATCGCTCCTCTTTTATGTGGGATTTACAATATTAACTATGAACAATAAAACACTGAATATTAACAACATATGAACATCACTCCTCTTTTACGCGGGGACTTACAATATTAACTATTAACAATAAAACACTGAATATTAACAGCATATGAACATCACTCCTCTTTTACGTGGGATTTACAATATTAACTATGAACAATAAAAAACTAAATATTAACAACATATGAACCTCACTCCTCTTTTACGCGGGATTTATAATAACTACGAACGATAAAACACTGAATATTAACAACATATGAACATCGCTCCTGTTTTACGTGGGATTTACAATATTAACTATGAACAATAAAACACTGAATATTAACAACATATGAACATCGCTCCTCTTTTATGTGGGATTTACAATATTAACTATGAACAATAAAACACTGAATATTAACAAAATCGCTCCTCTTTTCTGTGGGATTTACAATATTAACTATGAACAATAAAACACTGAATATTAACAACATATGAACATCGCTCCTCTTTTACGTGGGATTTACAATATTAACTATGAACAATAAAACACTGAATATTAACAACATCACTCCTCTTTTACGCAGGATTTACAATATTAACTATGAACGATAAAACACTGAATATTAACAACATATGAACATCACTCCTCTTTTACACGGGATTTACAATATTAACTATGGACAATAAAACACTGAATATTAACAACATATGAACATCACTCCTCTTTTACACGGGATTTACAATATTAACTATGAACGATAAAACACTGAATATTAACAACATCGCTCCTCTTTTACGCGGGATTTACAATATTAACTATGAACAATAAAACACTGAATATTAACAACATATGAACATCACTCCTCTTTTACGTGGGATTTACAATATTAACTATTAATAAAACACTGAATATTAACAACATATGAATATAGCTCCTCTTTTACGTGGGATTTACAATATTAACTATTAATAAAACACTGAATATTAACAACATATGAATATAGCTCCTCTTTTACGTGGGATTTACAATATTAACTATGAGCAATAAAACACTGAATATTAACAACATATGAACATCGCTCCTCTTTTACGTGGGATTTACAATATTAACTATTAACAATAAAACACTGAATATTAACAACATATGAACATCGCTCCTCTTTTACGTGGGATTTACAATATTAACTATGAACAATAAAACACTGAATATTAACAACATATGAACATCACTCCTCTTTTACACGGGATTTACAATATTAACTATGAACAATAAAACACTGAATATTAACAACATATGAACATCGCTCCTCTTTTTTACGTGGGATTTACAATATTAACTATGAACGATAAAACACTGAATATTAACAACATATGAACATCACTCCTCTTTTACGTGGTATTTACAATATTAACTATGAACGATAAAACACTGAATATTAACAACATCGCTCCTCTTTTACGCGGGATTTACAATATTAACTATGAACAATAAAACACTGAATATTAACAACATATGAACATCACTCCTCTTTTACGTGGGATTTACAATATTAACTATTAATAAAACACTGAATATTAACAACATATGAATATAGCTCCTCTTTTACGTGGGATTTACAATATTAACTATTAATAAAACACTGAATATTAACAACATATGAACATCGCTCCTCTTTTACGTGGGATTTACAATATTAACTATGAGCAATAAAACACTGAATATTAACAACATATGAACATCGCTCCTCTTTTACGCAGGATTTACAATATTAACTATGAACAATAAAACACTGAATATTAACAACATATGAACATCGCTCCTCTTTTACGTGGGATTTACAATATTAACTATGAACAATAAAACACTGAATATTAACAACATATGAACATCGCTCCTCTTTTACGTGGGATTTACAATATTAACTATGAACAATAAAACACTGAATATTAACAACATATGAACATCACTCCTCTTCTACGTGGGATTTACAATATTAACTATGAACAATAAAACACAATGACACTAAGACACTACACACGGGTGGTGGTCACTTACATGATGCATGGCGTCTAGCAGCTTGGTGAGCTGGAAGAAGCGCTGCCAGGTTTGGCCCGAGTTGTTGGTCGCTTTCCCCACGGAACGCCGGAGCTCTTTGATGTAATTGACTCGCATCTCTTCGAACGCCGCCTGGTTCTTCAGACCCTCTTTGGGAACTGGAGAGGGGGGGGGTAAGCAGATTTCACAGTCAATGATGCAGCTTTCTTACTTACAATGACATCAGAGTCAGACTTATTGGTATGTTCAACACACAAAACATTAGCATGACAACGTAAGAAAAGTTAGCATACACCTTAGGCAGCGCCAAGTGTCAAAATCCACGATTTTTAGGTGTAAACAGATAAAATTAGCCAAAATTTTAGCATGCTAACATTAGCATCCTAACATAGAAGTTGACATACTTCTAGGATGGCGCTAAGTATCGAAATCCATGGTTTTTAGGGTTGAACATACAGTAGTTAAAGTGTTAGCATTAAAAATTAACATGCTAACTTTAGCATGATGACATATAAAAAGTTAGCGTACTTCTAAGATGGCGGCAAGTATCAAAATCCAAGATTTTTAAGGTTAAACATACAAAAGTAGCTAAAATGCTAGCATTGAACATAAACATGCTAACATAGAAGTTAGCATAAATCTAAGACGGCGCCAAGTATGAAAATCCATGATTTTTAAGGTTAAACATACAACAGTAGCTAAACAGCTAGACTGCTAGACAGCTAGACTTAAGAAATTATTTATATTATTCACAAGTGAATAATGCTGTATAATAGAATGTATTTATATTATTCACACATGAATAATGCTGTATAATAGACTGTATTTATATTATTCACATGTGAATAATGCTGTATAATAGAATGTATTTATATTATTCACACATGAATAATGCTGTATAATAGACTGTATTTATATTATTCACATGTGAATAATGCTGTATAACAGACTGTATTTATATTATTCACATGTGAATAATGCTGTATAATAGACTGTATTTATATTATTCACATGTGAATAATGCTGTATAATAGACTGTATTTATATTATTCACATGTGAATAATCCTGTATAATAGACTATTTATATTATTCACATGTGAATAATGCTGTATAACAGAATGTATTTATATTATTCACACATGAATAATGCTGTATAATAGACTGTATTTATGTTATTCACATGTGAATAATGCTGTATAATAGAATGTATTTATATTATTCACACATGAATAATGCTGTATAATAGACTGTATTTATATTATTCACATATTAATAATGCTGTATAATAGACTGTATTTGTTATTCACATGTGAATAATGCTGTATAATAGACTGTATTTATATTATTCACACGTGAATAATGTTGTATAATAGACAGTATTTATATTATTCACATGTGAATAATGCTGTATAATACTGTATTTTTAAATTAAAGTACCAATGATTGTCACACACACACTAGGTGTGGTGAAATTTGTCCTCTGCATTTGACCCATCCCCTTGATCACCCCCTGGGAGGTGAGGGGAGCAGTGGGCAGCAGCGTAGCCGCGCCCGGGAATCATTTTGGTGATTTAACCCCCAATTCCAACCCTTTTATTATTCACATGTGAATAATGCTGTATAATAGACTGTATTTGTTATTCACATGTGAATAATTCTGTATAATAGAATGTATTTATATTATTCACACATGAATAATGCTGTATAATAGACTGTATTTATATTATTCACATGTGAATAATGCTGTATAATAGACTGTATTTATATTACTCACATGTGAATAATGCTGTATAATAGACTGTATTTATATTATTCACACATGAATAATGCTGTATAATAGACTGTATTTATGTTATTCACATGTGAATAATGCCGTATAATAGACTGTATTTGTTATTCACATGTGAATAATGCTGTATAATAGAATGTATTTATATTATTCACACATGAATAATGCTGTATAATAGACTGTATTTATATTATTCACATGTGAATAATGCTGTATAATAGACTGTATTTATATTATTCACATGTGAATAATGCTGTATAATAGACTGTATTTATATTATTCACATGTGAATAATGCTGTATAATAGACTGTATTTATATTATTCACATGTGAATAATGCTGTATAATAGACTGTATTTATATTACTCACATGTGAATAATGCTGTATAATAGACTGTATTTATATTATTCACACATGAATAATGCTGTATAATAGACTGTATTTATGTTATTCACATGTGAATAATGCCGTATAATAGACTGTATTTGTTATTCACATGTGAATAATGCTGTATAATAGACTGTATTTATATTATTCACATGTGAATAATGCTGTATAATAGACTGTATTTATATTATTCACATGTGAATAATGCTGTATAATAGAATGTATTTATATTATTCACACATGAATAATGCTGTATAATAGACTGTATTTATAATATTCACATGTGAATAATGCTGTATAATAGACTGTATTTATATTATTCACATGTGAATAATGCTGTATAATAGACTGTATTTATATTATTCACATGTGAATAATGCTGTATAATAGACTGTATTTATATTACTCACATGTGAATAATGCTGTATAATAGACTGTATTTATATTATTCACACATGAATAATGCTGTATAATAGACTGTATTTATGTTATTCACATGTGAATAATGCCGTATAATAGACTGTATTTGTTATTCACATGTGAATAATGCTGTATAATAGAATGTATTTATATTATTCACATGTGAATAATGCTGTATAATAGACTGTATTTATATTACTCACATGTGAATAATGCTGTATAATAGACTGTATTTATATTATTCACACATGAATAATGCCGTATAATAGACTGTATTTGTTATTCACATGTGAATAATGCTGTATAATAGAATGTATTTATATTATTCACACATGAATAATGCTGTATAATAGACTGTATTTATATTATTCACATGTGAATAATGCTGTATAATAGACTGTAATTATATTATTCACATGTGAATAATGCTGTATAATAGAATGTATTTATATTATTCACATGTGAATAATGTTGTATAATAGACTGTATTTATATTATTCACATGTGAATAATGCGGTATAATACTGTATTTTTATATTATTCACATGTGAATAATGCTGTATAATAGAATGTATTTATATTATTCACACATGAATAATGCTGTATAATAGACTGTATTTATATTATTCACATGTGAATAATGCTGTATAATAAACTGTATTTATATTATTCACATGTGAATAATGCTGTATAATAGACTGTATTTATATTACTCACATGTGAATAATGCTGTATAATAGACTGTATTTATATTATTCACACATGAATAATGCTGTATAATAGACTGTATTTATGTTATTCACATGTGAATAATGCCGTATAATAGACTGTATTTGTTATTCACATGTAAATAATGCTGTATAATAGAATGTATTTATATTATTCACACATGAATAATGCTGTATAATAGACTGTATTTATATTATTCACATGTGAATAATGCTGTATAATAGACTGTAATTATATTATTCACATGTGAATAATGCTGTATAATAGAATGTATTTATATTATTCACACATGAATAATGCTGTATAATAGACTGTATTTATATTATTCACATGTGAATAATGTTTTATAATAGACTGTATTTATATTATTCACATGTGAATAATGCTGTATAATACTGTATTTTTATATTATTCACATGTGAATAATGCTGTATAATAGAATGTATTTATATTATTCACACATGAATAATGCTGTATAATAGACTGTATTTATGTTATTCACATGTGAATAATGCTGTATAATAGACTGTATTTATATTATTCACATGTGAATAATGCTGTATAATAGACTATATTTATATTATTCACATGTGAATAATGCTGTATAATAGACTGTATTTATATTATTCACATGTGAATAATGCTGTATAATAGACTATATTTATATTATTCACATGTAAATAATGCTGTATAATAGACTGTATTTATGTTATTCACATGTGAATAATGCTGTACAATAGACTGTATTTATATTATTTACATGTGAAAAATTCTGTATAATAGACTGTATTTATATTCACATGTGAATAATGCTGTATAATAGACTGTATTTATATTATTCACATGTGAATAATGCTGTATAATAGACTGTATTTATATTATTCACATGTAAAAAATACCTAAGTGTTTATTGTTTATTGTGAGCGAACTGTGGTGCTGAATTTCTCCCAGGGATCAATAAAGTACTTTCTATTCTATTCTATTCCTACATTGTTTCTTATGGAGAAATGTGCTTCAATATACAAACTTTCCCATTTAAGAACCCTGTCCTAGACGTTCCACTCTATTACTTTTCATGTCCTTTTTTTTCTCATTAAAGAAGTTCATCCATGTTCTTTTGTTTTGTTTCAGGATGAAACACAGACAGGTGTCAGTAGACTTAGAATAAGTTTGTAGCAAAGTTCCAACACGTCCTCTGACAGACTGTGTGCACGCTCAAGCAGAAAGTGGCAACGTGTTGACATCTTTCACAGCCAGCGACTAATGAAGAGTTCATCTACACGGAAGGAAATGTTCTCCTGTGGCCACCAAAGTGTCAGTGACACATCCAACACGCTACCTTTGTCTACTCTTTCATCACTTCCTGTCTGCATGCATTCTGCCAATAGCTGCTAAGTTGTACAGCAGGGGTGGCCAGATCATTATTAAGAAAAAACGACCGACAGGAAGGCGAGAAACAATTTTTATTTCAACAGACTCTGGCGCCGTACCTGTCGTCAAAACTCCAAAGACCGACAGCACAGTTGCACAATAAAAGCTCTGCTTCATCCTGCCTGCGCTAACAAAATAAGAGTCTCAGAAAGCTGGCGTGCACAAGCTAGCAAGCTACGGAGTTTGCCGACCATATGTATTTCTTGTAAAGTGTATACAAAGGAGTACGGAAGCTGGACAAATAAGATGGCAAAAACCAACCACTTTCATGTGGTATTGGACAGAAAGGAGGACTTTTTTTCTCCTCCATTTGAAAATGCCGACGTTATCAGCACCACTGTCTGATTCCAATCAATGCAAGTCATCAGAATCAGGTAATACACCAACTTATATTCTTGTCTTCATGAAAGAAAGGAATCTATATGTGTTAAACATGCTTGTATTATCATCAAACACCTTTAACTTGTTAACAATATTAACTATGTGTTAAACATGCTTGTATTATCATCAAACACCTTTAACTTGTTAACAATATTAACTATATATGTTAAACATGCTTGCATTATCATCAAACACCTTTAACTTGTTAATATTAACTATATGTGTTAAACATGCTTGCATTATCTTTAAACACCTTTAACTTGTTAACAATATTAACTATATGTGTTAAACATGCTTGCATTATCTTTAAACACCTTTAACTTGTTAACAATATTAACTATATGTATTAAACATGCTTGTATTATCTTTAAACACCTTTAACTTGTTAACAATATTAACTATATGTATTAAACATGCTTGTATTATCTTTAAACACCTTTAACTTGTTAACAATATTAACTATATGTGTTAAACATGCTTGCATTATCTTTAAACACCTTTAACTTGTTAACAATATTAACTATATGTGTTAAACATGCTTGTATTATCATCAAACACCTTTAACTTGTTAACAATATGTGTTAAACATGCTTGCATTATCATCAAACACCTTTAACTTGTTAACAATATTAACTATATATGTTAAACATGCTTGCATTATCTTTAAACACCTTTAACTTGTTAACAATATTAACTATATGTGTTAAACATGCTTGCATTATCTTTAAACACCTTTAACTTGTTAACAATATTAACTATATGTGTTAAACATGCTTGTATTATCTTTAAACACCTTTAACTTGTTAACAATATTAACTATATGTGTTAAACATGCTTGTATTATCTTTAAACACCTTTAACTTGTTAACAATATTAACTATATGTGTTAAACATGCTTGTATTATCTTTAAACACCTTTAACTTGTTAACAATATTAACTATATGTGTTAAACATGCTTGCATTATCTTTAAACACCTTTAACTTGTTAACAATATTAACTATATGTGTTAAACATGCTTGCATTATCTTTAAACGCCTTTAACTTGTTAACAATATTAACTATATGTGTTAAACATGCTTGTATTATCTTTAAACACCTTTAACTTGTTAACAATATTAAGTATATGTGTTAAACATGCTTGCATTATCTTTAAACGCCTTTAACTTGTTAACAATATTAACTATATGTGTTAAACATGCTTGTATTATCTTTAAACACCTTTAACTTGTTAACAATATTAACTATATGTATTAAACATTCTTGTATTATCATTAAACACCTTTAATTTATTAACAATATTAACTATATATGTTAAACATGCTTGCATTATCATTAAACACCTTTAACTTGTTAACAAAAACATATATTTCATAAATAAGTAAATATAAATTATATATATGAATGAGGTAGATCCCCGCGACTTGATCAATTGAAAAGTAGCTCGCCTGCAGAAAAAGTGTGAGCACCCCTGCTCTAAAGAGTTTCTGTCTTCACAATAAAAGCGCTGCTCCATCCTGCCTGCGTTAACAAAGTAAGAGTTTCGGAAAGCTGGCGCAAGCAAGCTACGGAGTTTGCTGTCAAAACTCTACAGACCGACTGCGCGGTTCCTCTCTTCACAATAAAAGCGCTGCTCCATCCTGCCTGCACTAACACAATAAAAGTCTCAGAGAGCTAGCAAGCTACAGAGTTTTCTGTCAAAACTCTAAAGACCGACTGCGCAGTTCCTGTCTTCACAATAAAAGCGCTGGTCCATCCTGCCTGCGCTAACAAAATAAGAGTCTCGGAAAGGAGGACTTTTTTTCTCCTCCGTTTGAAAATGTGGAGGTTATCATCACTACTGTCTGATTCCAATCAATGCAAGTCATCACAATCATACCAACTTATATTCTTGTCTTCATGAAAGAAAGCAATGTTAAACATGCTTGTATTAACATGAAACACCTTCAACTTGTTCACCTCTCTTTCATAAATAAATCAATGTAAGTGATAAATATGACTGAGGTAGTGTGTGTGTGTGTGTGTGTGTGAGAGACTGAAAGTAAGTCTTACTTGTGCTGAGGAGCAGCAGCACCTTCATGGACAGGAACTCGTCGTAGGTGAGCTGCAGTCGAACAAACTCCTGGCTCACCTGTCTCATACCCAGACACAGGTGGTACATGGCCGACTGCTGCATGCGCTCCCTGCAAAGTCCACATGCAGGATTAGTTCTTTGGCTTTTAACATGAAAAAATAATTTAAAAAAAATAAATATTATATATATATATATATATATATATATATATATATATATATATATATATATATATATATATATATATATATATATATATATATATATATATACATATATATATACGTATATATATATATATATACGTATATATATATATATATACGTATATATATATATATAAATATATGTATATATATATATATATATATATATATATATATATATATATACGTATATATATATATATATACACGTATATATATATATACGTATATATATACGTATATATATATATACATATATTTATATATATATATATACGTATATATATATATATATATACGTATATATACATATATATATGTATATATATATATATATATATACGTATATATATATATATAAATATATGTATATATATATATATATATATATATATATATATATATATATACGTATATATATGTATATACGTATATATATATATACGTATATATATATATACGTATATATATATATGTATATATATATATATATATATATATATACGTATATATATATATACGTATATATATATATATACGTATATATACGTATATATATATATATGTATGTATATATATATATATATATATACTGTATATATATATACGTATATATACGTATATATATATATATGTATGTATATATATATATATATATATACTGTATATATATATATGTATGTATATATATATATATATATATATATATATATATATATATATATATATATATACTGTATATATATATATGTATGTATATATATATATATATATATATATATATATATATATATATATATATATATATATATATATATATATATATATATATATATATATATATATATATATATATATATATATATACTGTATATATATATATATACACTACCGTTCAAAAGTTTGGGGTCACCCAAACAATTTTGTGGAATAGCCTTCATTTCTAAGAACAAGAATAGACTGTCGAGTTTCAGATGAAAGTTCTCTTTTTCTGGCCATTTTGAGCGTTTAATTGACCCCACAAATGTGATGCTCCAGAAACTCAATCTGCTCAAAGGAAGGTCGGTTTTGTAGCTTCTGTAACGAGCTAAACTGTTTTCAGATGTGTGAACATGATTGCACAAGGGTTTTCTAATCATCAATTAGCCTTCTGAGCCAATGAGCAAACACATTGTACCATTAGAACACTGGAGTGATAGTTGCTGGAAATGGGCCTCTATACACCTATGTAGATATTGCACCAAAAACCAGACATTTGCAGCTAGAATAGTCATTTACCACATTAGCAATGTATAGAGTGTATTTCTTTAAAGTTAAGACTAGTTTAAAGTTATCTTCATTGAAAAGTACAGTGCTTTTCCTTCAAAAATAAGGACATTTCAATGTGACCCCAAACTTTTGAACGGTAGTGTGTATATACATATATATATATATATATATATATATATATATATATATATATATATATATATATATATATATATATATATATATATATATATATATATATATATATATATATATATATATATATATATATATATGTTTGACTCACTGGCAATCATGGCTTTCAATTGGCACCATCTTAGAAATAAGTCCCTTTTTTCTGTAGTCATACTAATGTTAGCATGCTAACGTTTTATGCTAGTATTTTAGCTCATTTTTGATTAGTTCAAACTGAAACATAATGGCTTTTGATAGTTAGCACCATTTTGAAAACTATGCTAAATTTTGTCATGCTATCATACTATAATGTTTTATGCTAGTGTTTTTGCTCATTTTATTCGTTTAAACCTCAAATTCATGGCTTTTAGTACTTGGCACCATCTTAGAAGTATGTTAACTTCTTCTATGTCGGCATGCTAATGTTTTATGCTGGCAATTCTGCTAATATATATAAAAATACATGGCTTTCGGTTGGCACCATTTTAGAAGTGTGTAGTAAATAACTTTTTGTATGTTCATGCTAATACTCGAGCTAATTTGATTAGTTTAAACTAAAAAAAACATGGATTTTCATAGTTGGCGCCATCTTATAAACATGGGTAGATGGA
>NC_084752.1:8838344-8870844 GCF_033978785.1 Entelurus aequoreus
AAGTTTCTGTTGCGCACGAGATACATGTCTAATATGAAAAAATAATTTATTTAAATTTTTTTTACAACTTCATCAAAAGTATCTGGTGATAGTTTTTCGTGCGCACGAGATACATGTCTAAAAAACAAAAACAAAAAAAACCCCAATTATTGTTATTTTTTTTTAGACATGTATCTCGTGCGCACGAGAAAGTTTCTCGTGCACACGGGATACATGTCTAAAAAAAAATAAATAAAAAATTATAATATTTTTTAATTTTTTCTACAACTTTATTAAAAGTTTCTCGTGATAGTTTCTCCTGCACACGAGATACATGTCTAAAAAACAAAAAAACAAAAAAAAAATACAAAATATACAAAAATCCATATATATATAATACATTTTTATTTTTATTTATTTATTTTTTTAATATTCATCAGTCAAATAGATTTTTAAAATGCTCTCATTGGTGTCAAATTTTAATCTATCAGAATATGTAATAAAATAGTCATATCAAAATGAAATTTAATTTAATTACATTTTTTTTTTAATTATTAAAATTTGTTTTAACTATTAAATGAACCTAAAATAGGACTTCTTTTATCTTTGTGGTAAATATTGGACACAATGTGTTGAAGTTAAAAAAAAATCAAAATAAATCTATTACCAGTGAACCAGCAAAAAAATCTACCTGTGTTTTTCTATATATGTACTTGTTGCGGGCCGCCACAGGTAAAAAAAAGTTTGGCTAGTCATGTGTTTTTACATGTGTGACATTATCAGTATGTCAAGTTTTTTTGTTATAATTATATTAAAAAATAATAAATCTATTGATGACAATGTTTACCTGTGAACCAGCAAATAATATAACTGTGTTTCCCATATATTTACTTGCTGCGGGCCGCCACAAGTAAAAAAGTTTGGCTAACAATGCGTGTGACATTATCAGTATGTCGTGTTTTTTGTTATAATTATAATTATTTATATATATATATATATATATATATATATATATATATATATATATATATATATATATATATATATATATATATATATATATATATATATTTTAAAAATCTAATGAGAACAATGTTTAACTGAACGAGCAAAAAATTTAACTATGTGTTTCATATATATTTACTTGTTGAGGGCCGCCACAAGTAAAAAAGTTTGGCTAGTCATGTGTTTTCATACGTGTGTGACATTATTGGTATGTCGTGTTTTTTGTTATAATTATATAAAAAAAATAAAAATCTATTGAGGACAATGTTTACCTGTGAATCAGCAAATAATATAACTGTGTTTTCCATATATTTACTTGTTGCAGGCCGCCACAGGTAAAAAAGTTTGGAGAGCCATGTGTTCTCACGTGCATGACATTATCAGTATGTTGTGTTTTTTGCTAATATATATAAAAAAAAATTTAAAATCCAATATGTTTCACTGAACTAGCAAAAAATGTAACTATGTGTTTCCCATATATTTACTTGTTGAAGGCCGCCACAGGTAAAAGAGTTTGGCTAATCACGTGTTTTCACACGTGTGACATTATCAATATGTCGTGTTTTATATCAAAAAATAAATCTATTGATGACAATGTTTACCAGTGAACCAGCAAAAAATCTACCTGTGTTTTTCTATATATTTACTTGTTGCAGGCCCGCCACAATTAAAAAAGTTTGGCTAGTCATGTGTTATTACACATGTGACAGTATCAGTATGTCAAGTTTTTTGTAAATATATTAAAAAAAACCCAATGATGACAATGTTTAACTGTGAACTAGCAAAAAATATAACCATGTGTTTCCTATAATGTACTTGTTGCGGGCCGCCACAGGTAACTTTAGGGCTGTCACATGTAAAAAAGTTTGTTATAATTATATTAAAAATAATACATCTAATGATGACAATGTTTACATGTGAACCACAAAAACAACTAACCCGTATTTTTCTATATATTTACTTGTTGCGGGCCGCCACAAGTAAAAAAGTTTGGCTAGCCATGTGTTTTCACACGTGTGACATTATCAGTATGGCAAGTTTTTTTGTTATAATTATATTAAAAAAAAAAAAAATCTAATAATGACAATGTTTACCTGTGAACCAGCAAAAAAATCCAACTGTGTTTTTCTATATATTTACTTGTTGCGGGCCGCCAAAAGTAACTTTAGGGCTGTCACATGTAAAAAAGTTTGTTATAATTATATTAAAAATAATAAATCTAATGATGACAATGTTTACATGTGAACCACAAAAACAACTAACTGTGTTTTTCTTAATATTTACTTGTTGCGGGCCGCCACAAGTAAAAAAGTTTGGCTAGTCATGTGTTCTCACACGTGTGACATTATCGGTATGTCGTGTTTTTTGTTATAATTATATTAAAAAATAATAAATCTAATGATGACAATGTTTACCTGTGAACCAGCAAAAAAAATCTAATTGTGTTTTTCCTATATATTTATCTTGTTGCAGGCCCGCCACAAGTAAAATAGCCATGTGTTCTCATCCTAGCTAAATGGCATTCATATTCCGAGTTCCTCCCAGCAAAAAGCTGCAGGGATTTCACTTATGACTGCGACGCCACGCAGAGAAGCGTACGAAAATAGAAGGGGGATGGGAATCGTGCCAAACTCTCAATCAATGCCTGGCAAGAAGCTCCATGTGCGCTAACAACAACAACAACAACAACAACAACAACAACAACAAGACAAAAGGCAAGTGAGGACAGCAGTAGGAACTATTTCAGTCTGTGAGGATGTCACAGTGTCTGCTAATGATGTGTCTGCTAGTCAGGACCTGCTCACTCTATTTATATGTGACACTACATGCATGCACATATTTATATGTGACACTACATGCATGCACATACAGTATTTATATGTGACACTACATGCATGCACATATTTATATGTGACACTACATGCATGCACATATTTATATGTGACACTACATGCATGCACATACAGTATTTATATGTGACACTACATGCATGCACATATTTATATGTGACACTACATGCATGCACATATTTATATGTGACACTACATGCATGCACATACAGTATTTATATGTGACACTACATGCATGCACATACAGTATTTATATGTGACACTACATGCATGCACATACAGTATTTATATGTGACACTACATGCATGCACATATTTATATGTGACACTACATGCATGCACATACAGTATTTATATGTGACACTACATGCATGCACATACAGTATTTATATGTGACACTACATGCATGCACATACAGTATTTATATGTGACACTACATGCATGCACATATTTATATGTGACACTACATGCATGCACATACAGTATTTAGTATATGTGACACTACATGCATGCACATATTTATATGTGACACTACATGCATGCACATAGTATTTATATGTGACACTACATGCATGCACATACAGTATTTATATGTGACACTACATGCATGCACATATTTATATGTGACACTACATGCATGCACATATTTATATGTGACACTACATGCATGCACATACAGTATTTATATGTGACACTACATGCATGCACATACAGTATTTAGTATATGTGACACTACATGCATGCACATATTTATATGTGACACTACATGCATGCACATAGTATTTATATGTGACACTACATGCATGCACATACAGTATTTATATGTGACACTACATGCATGCACATATTTATATGTGACACTACATGCATGCACATATTTATATGTGACACTACATGCATGCACATATTTATATGTGACACTACATGCATGCACATACAGTATTTATATGTGACACTACATGCATGCACATATTTATATGTGACACTACATGCATGCACATATTTATATGTGACACTACATGAATGCACATATTTATATGTGACACTACATGCATGCACATACAGTATTTATATGTGACACTACATGCATGCACATATTTATATGTGACACTACATGCATGCACATATTTATATGTGACACTACATGCATGCACATATTTATATGTGACACTACATGCATGCACATATTTATATGTGACACTACATGCATGCACATAATTATATGTGACACTACATGATGCATATATTTATATGTGACACTACATGCATGCACATATTTATATGTGACACTACATGCATGCACATATTTATATGTGACACTACATGCATGCACATATTTATATGTGACACTACATGCATGCACATAGTATTTATATGTGACACTACATGGACATATTTATATGTGACACTACATGCATGCACTTAATTATATGTGACACTACATGCATGCACTTATTTATATGTGATACTACATGCATGCACATATTTATATGTGACACTACATGCATGCACTTATTTATATGTGACACTACATGCACATATTTATATGTGACACTACATGCACATATTTATATGTGACACTACATGCATGCACATATTTATATGTGACACTACATGCATGCATATATTTATATGTGACACTACATGCATGCATATATTTATATGTGACAATACATGCACATATTTATATTTGACACCACATGCATGCACATATTTATATGTGACACTACATGCATGCACATATTTATATGTGACACTACATGCATGCACATATTTATATGTGACACTACATGCACATATGTATATGTGACACTACATGCACATATTTATATTTGACACTACATGCATGCACATATTTATATGTGACACTACATGCATGCACATATTTATATGTGACACTACATGTACATATTTATATGTGACATGACATGCATGCACATATTTATATGTGACACTACATGCACATATTTATGTCGCACTACATGCACATATTTATATGTGACACTACATGCATATATTTATAAGTCACTAAATGCACATATTTATAAGTGACACTACATGCACATATTTATATGTGACACGACATGCATGCACATATTTATATGTGACACTACATGCACATATTTATATGTGACACTACATGCATATATTTATAAGTCACTAAATGCACATATTTATATGTGACACTACATGCACGTATTAATATGTGACACTACATGCACATATTTATATGTGACACTACATGCACATAATTATATGTGACACTACATGCACATATTTATATGTGACACTACATGCATGCACAGTTATATGTGACACTACATGCACATATGTATGTCGCACTACATGCACATATTTATATGTGACACTACATGCATATATTTATAAGTCACTAAATGCACATATTTATATGTGACACTACATGCACATATTTATATGTGACACTACATGCATATATTTATATGTCACACTAAATGCACATTTATATGTGACACTACATGCATATATTTATATGTCACACTACGTGCACATATTTATGTGTGACACTACATGCACATATTTATATGTCACACTACATGCACATATTTATATGTGACACTACATGCACATATTTATATGTCACACTACATGCACATATTTATATGTCACACTACATGCACATATTTATATGTGACACTACATGCACATATTTATATGTGACACTAAATGCACATATTTATGTCGCACTACATGCACATATTTTTATGTGACACTACATGCATATATTTATATGTCACTAAATGCACATATTTATGTGTGACACTACATGCACATATTTATATGTCACACTACATGCACATATTTATATGTCACACTACATGCACATATTTATATGTGACACTACATGCACATATTTATATGTGACACTAAATGCACATATTTATGTCGCACTACATGCACATATTTATATGTGACACTACATGCATATATTTATATGTCACTAAATGCACATATTTATGTGTGACACTACATGCACATATTTATATGTGACACTACATGAAGCTATACATGCACATATTTTCATATGCTGTATACAAATGTGTTTTAATCAATAATGAATACAGTTATTGACACATTCATGTATTTAGTGAAAGTGTCTGTCACGTGTTTACTATCGTCTGTGGAGCATCTTTTAATGTGACGCATCATGGCCAACAAAAAAAAAACATTCCAAATGACTTCACTCTTGTAAATCCTCATTTTAATTTAATGCAGGACATGATTTTGATGGCAATCTCATTTTAGAATATTTTCTTGAGCTAACGATGGAAACGTAGAGTCGTGACAAGAGCAGTAAAGAAGCATGTCATATTCATGATATTTTGGGGAATGGCATCTTTTTACTTGACATGATTTAGGACTGACAGGTTCTATTTACAGTGGAACACATTGTTTCCCTCTGGAGGTAGCAATGATCTTATTACACTTTTATTAACTGCTGTCCTTTTAACAGTTACACAAAGTAGTTAAATGGAGGACAATTCAATTAAATACAACTAAATAACGACAATGTGTAACTGTGAACTGGCAAAAAATAAAACTGTACGTGGTTTCCATATGTTTACTTGTTGCGAGCCGCCACAAGTAAAGACAAAATTAAAAATACTTTATAATTTTATTTGACGATACAATCAGTATCAACTTCCAAGTGATATACAGTATGTGCTTCCATCTCCTGCAATTATATTCCCAAAACAAACATTTTCAGTGGTCACCAACCTTTCGAGATCCATGGTCCAAAAATCAAAGCAAGATCTGAGATATATAATATACAAAAATACATACATATATATATATACGCACGTATACATACATATGGATGACTGTGCATGTGAGCTGTGTGCTTGGTATTTTATTTATTTATTTTTATCTTAGTACCAATGTTCTTTTGTTTTTTATGTTTCATCTATGAATTTGCACTAAATGGGTTTGCTTGCAATTTCGTTGTACAATGTACAATGACAATAAAGATCATACATATACGTACATACATATATACATACCTACATACTGTACATATATACATGTACATATACATATATACTTACATATACATATATATGTATATGTATATATACATGTATATATGTATATATACACATGTATATATACATTTATATATACATATATACACATGTATATATACATATATACACATGTATATATACATATATACATTTATATGTATATATACATATACACATGTATACATATATATGTATATACATGTGTATATGTATATATACATATACATGTGTATATGTATATATACATATACATATGTATATGTGTATATACATATACATGTGTATATGTATACATACATATACACATGTATATGTATGTATACATATACACATATACACATGTATACATACATACATATATATGTATATACATATGTATATGTATATATACATATGTATGTGTATATATACATATACACATGTATATGTATATATACATATACATGTGTATATGTATATATACATATACAGATGTATATATACATATACACATGTATATGTATATACACATATACACATGTATACATACATACATATATATGTATATACATGTGTATATGTATATATACATATACATGTGTATATGTATATGTATATATACATATACATGTGTATATGTATATATACATATACACATGTATATGTATATATACATATACATGTGTATATGTATATATACATATACACATGTATATGTGGGCCGCTCTAACATTGTTTGTATATCTGTACGGTATGTACGTATATATCCATCCATCCCTTTTCTACCGCTTGTCCCTTTCGGGCGGTAGGCGGGGTATATATGTATGTACGTATATGTATGTATATATGTATGTACGTATATATATATGTATGTGTGTATGTATATATATATATACATGGCTATATATATATATATATACATATATATATATATATATATATATATATATATATATATATATATATATATATATATATACATATATATATATATATATATATACATATATATATATATATATATATATATACATATATATATACATATATATATATATATATATATATATACATATATATATATATACATATATATATATATATATATATATATATATATATATATATATATATATACATATATATATATATATATATATATATATATATATATATATATATATATATATATGTATATATATATATATATATATATATGTATATATATATATATATATATATATATATATATATATAGCCATGTATATTTGTAAACACTGATACTTACAGAAAAATGTATAATATTTGTAGTAAGGATATATTTAAATGTGCTATTGTAATAATAATTACAAATTATTATACATTATTTTTTACATGTGAAAAATCATTAAAGCTGCCTTATTATTATTACTATAAATGGTGTTATCACATTTGTATAATTATTTATCACAAATAAAATATGTACTTTTAAGAGTAAATATCCTTGATTGCAAAAGATCCAAATGGATTAATTCTGAATTAAATGTGTGATATTTTGAAGAAAAAAAAAGAAGTTTATTTTATGTTTTAATATTTGGAAGAATTTCCATCCTTTTTCATTTCTGCATGACGTCAGTTTAAGGTCACTTGCTGGATGTATTCAGAGAGTGGTGTGCAGGTGGTAGCGGGTCACTCACCTGGAAGTACTTTGGCCCACTTGACCAGGCGGACCATCTGCTTCCCGGCCAGGCAGTTGAGGCTGGACAGCAGGTGGTCCGTGGTGTCGGGCTGCGTGTTGTCGAAGCCCGAGTACACCTCTTCGGGCTCGATGAGCTCCAGCACGCTGCAGATGGAGGGCGGCAGGAAAGGTGTGACCACCCCGGCGCCGTGAGGCACCAAGGTGGTGCTGGCCGACGCGTTCAGCTCCTTCTCCGAGGGCAGGAAGTCGCCTCCCACGCCGCCCGTTTGAGCCTCCTTGGCGCCCTGCGAGTCCTCGCTGACGCCCTTTAACTTCACCAACTTCTTGGACTTGCGAGCTGTGTGGGGGGCATATTCATGTCAGCATGACCTCTGACCCCGACGTCCCGCAAAAAAGAAAGAGCCTCACCTCCGAGGTTCATCCCGGCCTGAAGGCACTTGCGTACGCGGCACGCCGGGCAGTTTTTCCTTCGGATCTTGTCGATAATGCAGTCGTTCCTGCCGGCGCAGAGATAGTTGTGCTGACCTGAGAAAAAACAAGAAGACCATAAGTAATAATTGGGGCAAAAGGTGCAGTGCCCCACCACGTCCAGCAGATGGCACTTTGTGTTACACAAATACATTCAAAGTTCAATATGTCGGATTCTTGCTCTTTTTACACATTTTTTCTTCTCCGCGATTAGAAAACAACCCCCCCAGAATAACTCCAGTACAGTAGATCAAGGGTCTTAAAACCTTTTTCCAGGCCAAGAACCCTTAAACCAGGGGTGTCCAAAGTGCGGCCCGCAGCTAATTGTTTACCGGCCCGCCACACATTCTGGAAATACTATAGTAAATATAAAAAAGAACATTAAAAAAAGGTGGAATGAGGTGAAATCTAACAAGAGAAAGTTGCAATGTTGACACAAAAGCTGCCATGCGGGCTGTTTTTTTTCTTCTTTTGTCTTCATTTTTATTTTTTTGCCATTGCTCAATAAAATAAAAAATAATGACAAAAAATCCATGTTATAATGAATTATTTTCAGGGCTCCAATTACTTCAAATATTTCACAGTGTTTCCCACACATTCATTTATTTGTGGCGGCCCGCCACGAAAGAATTACGTCCGCCACAAATAAAAAAAATACATTTTTTTTTTTTGTCCTGTCCAGCTTCTCAGGCAAATAATATAGTTGATGTAGATGCCCATATCGGCTGTTCAGATTTACTTTACAAAAGAGAAGTGTAGGATACTTCTCTTGTTGCCTTATTTGTATTTGACCACTACTGTTTTCTGTTTATTTGTTACTGACTGTGGCAGGACACCTCTGCCTCTGTTTCACTTTATGTTGCTGGTAAATAATATGGTTGTAGTAGTAGGCTAAAGTTAAATTATTTAGTATGCACTAATTAAAGGGGCAGAGCTTTAAGAGACATTTTAGCTTTTATATTTTGTAAGATATATTTTTTGTAAGAACCACAATTAATAAATATATTTCAGTGAATAACTTATTGTTCAAATCTGTATATAAATATGTACATAAAGTGTTGTAATTATATTGTAAAATGGATGGATGGATGGATGGATGGACGTTTAAAACAAAACTGTTATTATTAATTAGTAAGTATACATTTTTTGAGCCTTTTTAGAGAAAATCATATCATTGTAGTACATTATGCAAATTACACGGTGATGTCATGGTGACCACGCCCACAGCCACGCCCACCGCCACGCCCCCACCGCCAAAGGTATCTTGGCAGTTTATGGGAAACACTGTTTCACTTTAAAATGTTTTATGTGGTAAATATTGCATATATTGTGTAGTAGCCATATAAAAACATCAACGTTTTCTTTGACAAAAGCGCAAAAAACAAACAAAATAATAGTTCCAGCATAAAATCGACAGATATATCTGAAGTTGATCTCGTAACTTAAGTGTTGAAAGTAAAAGAAAAACCTAATAAAAATGTATCACTTTATGAGTGGGGCACCTTTTGGATCCCAAATATATTTGGTGATTTTTTATTTATCTTTTCACTGTGATTACTCAAAAATATGAATTAATTAAAATCAATGGTGTCCTGCATTATTGATCTTTTAGGGCTCTAATTACTAAATACTGCATATTTCAGTTTTACTATAAAAAAAACTAAGTTGTTTTTGACAGAAAAGCCATAAAACATTTTTTTTTAAAATTTGTATTACTTTATATCAACTTGAAGTTGATATAGAGATTTACTGTAAGCGTTAAATAATTAAAATAAAAAAATAATCTGACTTATTTTTTAACATTTTAATGACTGAGACCCTTTATGGTCCCCGGGACCCCTAAAGGTAAAATAAATAAAAAATGCATATATTTTGTTATGGTTTGAAAATGAAAAATATAGAAAATGGCCCCCACATGCTTTAATTTTTCCGTGTGCGGCCCTCAGTGGACAAAGTTTGGACACCCCATGTGTGGGCCACATAGATACAAAAAGCCCTTGGAGGGCCACTTCATTAATATTAAAAAGTTTCCATATATATATATTTTGTTTTATTATTATTTCCGTTGTTTACCAACCAACTAATAGAAAACCTGCTTTGGAATCAAAAGTCAAAAGTGACAACTTCATTTCAGCTGGCGTAGAATTTTCATGAGGAAAAAAAAAGGGTTTGAATGACACAAAGGCAAGACATACAGTAGAAACGGGATTGAGAAGGCACTATTTGGTTTACCTGACACATGAAACGTGACAAATTGCGGGAGCGCACTATCCACTTCGGCCGCCATTCCAACTTTGACCACAGCGTCAGTTAAAGTTCAAGTACCAATGATTGTCACACAAACACTAGGTGTGGCGTAATTATTCCCTGCATTTGACCCATCACCCTTGATCACCCCCCTGGGAGGTGAGGGGAGCAGTGAGCAGCAGCGGTGGCCGCGCCCAGGAATCATTTTTGGTGATTTAACCCTTAAAGTTAAAGTACCCAGGATTGTCTCACACACACACACTAGGTGTGGCGTAATTATTCCCTGCATTTGACCCATCACCCTTGATCACCCCCTGGGAGGTGAGGGGAGCAGTGAGCAGCAGCGGTGGCCGCGCCCGGGAATCATTTTCGGTGATTTAACCCTTAAAGTACCAATGATTGTCTCACACACACACACTAGGTGTGGCGTAATTATTCTCTGCATTTGACCCATCACCCTTGATCACCCCCCTGGGAGGTGAGGGGAGCAGTGAGCAGCAGTGGTGGCCGCGCCCAGGAATCATTTTCGGTGATTTAACCCTTAAAGTACCAATGATTGTCTCACACACACACACTAGGTGTGGCGGAATTATTCCCTGCATTTGACCCATCACCCTTGATCACCCCCTGGGAGGTGAGGGGAGCAGTGAGCAGCAGTGGTGGCCGCGCCCGGGAGTAATTTTTGGTGATTTAACCCCCAATTCCAACCCTTGATGCTGAGTGCCAAGCAGGGAGGTTCTCATTTCAATGTGTTTTCTTTATTTTCATGACTATTTACATTGTAGATTGTCACATCAAAACTATGAATGAACACATGTGGAGTTATGTACTTAACAAAAAAAGGTGAAAAAAACCTGTTTTATATTCTTGTTTCTTCAAAATAGCCACCCTTTGCTCTGATTACTGCTTTGCACACTCCATGAGCTTCAAGAGGTGGTCACCTGAAATGGTTTTCACTTCACAGGTGTGCTTGAAGCTCATGGAGAGAATGCCAAGAGTGTGCAAAGCAGTAGTCAGAGCAAAGGGTGGCTATTTAAGTTAAAGTTAAAGTACCAATGACCGTCACACACACACTTTCTGCTCCGCTGCTCCCAGTCTGTGGAACGCTCTCCCTGACCACCTGAGGGCACCACAGACTGTGGATGCTTTTAAAAAAGGCTTTTTTTTAGATATATGCATACCGTATTTTTCGGACTATAAGTGGCAGTTTTTTTCATAGTTTGGCCGGGGGTGCGACTTATACTCAGGAGCGACTTATGTGTGAAATTATTAACACATTAGCGTAAAATATCAAATAATATGATTTAGCTCATTCACGTAAGAGACTAGACGTATAAGATTTCATGGGATTTAGCGATTAGGAGTGACAGATTGTTTGGTAAACGTATAGCATGTTCTATATGTTATAGTTATTTGAATGACTCTTACCATAATATGTTACGTTAACATACCAGGCACCTTCTCAGTTGCTTATTTATGCCTCATATAACGTACACTTATTCAGCCTGTTGTTCACTATTCTTTATTTATTTTAAATTGCCTTTCAAATGTCTATTCTTGGTGTTGGCTTTTATCAAATACATTTCCCCCAAAAAGTGCGACTTATTTATGTTTTTTTCCCTTCTTTATTATGCATTTTCGGCCGGTGCGACTTATACTCCGAAAAATACGGTAGTAGTTTTAGCTATTTGGCTGTTCTAGTTTTTATTTTCATTTATTTTTTTATTATTTTTTTTAGGGATGTCCGATAATGGCTTTTTGCCGATATCCGATATTGTCCAACTCTTTAATTACCGATACCGATATCAACCGATACCGATATCAACCGATATATGCAGTCGTGGAATTAACACATTATTATGCCTAATTTGGACAACCAGGTATGGTGAAGATAAGGTACTTTTTAAAAAAAATACTAAAATAAGATAAATTAATTAAAAACATTTTCTTGAATAAAAAAGAAAGTAAAACAATATAAAAACAGTTACATAGAAACTAGTAATGAATGAAAATTAGTAAAATTAACTGTTAAAGGTTAGTACTATTAGTGGACCAGCAGCACGCACAGTCATGTGTGCTTACGGACTGTATCCCTTGCAGACTGTATTGATATATATTGATATATAATGTAGGAAGCAGAATATTAATAACAGAAAGAAACAACCCTTTTGTGTGAATGAGTGTAAATGGGGGAGGGAGGTTTTTTGGGTTGGTGCACTAATTGTAAGTGTATCTTGTGTTTTTTATGTTGATTTAATTAAAAAAACAAAAAAAAACCCCAAAAAAACGATACCGATAATAAAAAAAACGATACCGATATTATCGGACATCTCTAATTTTTTTTTAAAACACTGTAGCACTTTGAGGTTGTTTACTACGGAGCCCCTAAAGGGACATGGGAATTTTTTTTTTTTAGACTTTAAACTTTTTATTAAAAAAAAAATAAAAAAAATAACAAATTTTTTTTTTAATATACATGTCTAAAAAAAAAAAAATTCCCATGTCCCTTTAGGGGCTCCGTAGTTTACTCAATGTAAAGTGCTTTTTTTTTTTTTTTTACAAATAAAATCTATTATTATTATTATTATTATTATTATTATTACTAGGTGTGGTAAAATGTCTCCTCTGCATTTGACCCATCTCCTTGTTCCACCCCTCTGGGAGGTGAGGGGAGCAGTGAGGGGCAGCAGTGGCTGCGCCCGGGAATCATTTTTGGTGATTTAACCCGCAATTCCAACCCTTGATGCTGAGTGCCAAGCAAATAATGGCTCCCATTTTTATCGTCTTTGGTATGACTCGGTTTGAATTCACGACCTACCCATCTCAGGGCGGACACTCTAACCCAGGGGTCACCAACGCGGTGCCCGTGGGCACCAGGTAGCCCGTAAGGACCAGATGAGTAGCCCGCCGGCCTGTTCTAAAAATAGCTCAAAGAGCAGCACTTACCAGTGAGCTGCCTCTATTTTTTAAATTGTATTTATTTACTAGCAAGCTGGTCTCGCTTTGCCCGACATTTTTAATTCTAAGAGAGACAAAACTCAAATAGAATTTGAAAATCCAAGAAAATATTTTAAAGACTTGGTCTTCACTTGTTTAAATATATTCATTAATTTTTTTATATTGCTTCTTATAACTTTCAGAAAGACAATTTTAGAGAAAAAATACAACCTTAAAATGATTTTAGGATTTTTAAACACATATACCTTTTTACCTTTTAAATTCCTTCCTCTTCTTTCCTGACAATTTAAATCAATGTTCAAGTAAATTTATTTTTTTTATTGTAAAGAATAATAAATACATTTTAATTTAATTCTTCATTTTAGCTTCTGTTTTTTCAACGAAGAATATTTGTGAAATATTTCTTCAAAGTTATTATGATTATGATCTGTAGAATCAAATTTAAATCTTATTTCAAAGTATTTTGAATTTCTTTTAAAATTTTTGTTCTGGAAAATCTAGAAGAAATAATGATTTGTCTTTGTTAGAAATATAGCTTGGTCCAATTTGTTATATATTCTAACAAAGTGTAGTTTGGATTTTAACCTATTTAAAACATGTCATCAAAATTCTAAAATTAATCTTAATCAGGAAAAATTACTAATGATGTTCCATAAATTATTTTTAAAAAATTTTTCTCTTCTTTTTTTCGGTTGAATTTTAAAGAGTCGAAATTGAAGATAAGCTATGTTTCAAAATTTAATTGTCATTTTTTTTCGTGTTTTCTCCTCTTTTAAACCGTTCAATTAAGTGTAAATATCATTAATTATTAATAATAACATAGAGTTAAGGGTAAATTGTGCAAATTGGCTATTTCTGGCAATTTATTTAAGTGTTTATCAAACTGGTAGCCCTTCGCATTAATCAGTACCCAAGAAGTAGCTCTTGGTTTCAAAAAGGTTGGTGACCCCTGCTCTAACCACTCGGCCACTGAGCTGGTTTTGAAGGAACTAGAATATAAAACTATGTTTTTTTTTGTGTTAAGTACATAACTCCACATGTGTTCATTCATAGTCTTGATGTGACAATCTACAATGTAAATAGTCATGAAAATAAAGACTGTGTTCCACTCCAAACATGACTGATGTAACAAAATGTTTTGGTGCGAGGTCAAAAATCCGCACGGCGGTAAATAATT
This sequence comes from Entelurus aequoreus, assembly GCF_033978785.1. Classification (NCBI taxonomy): domain Eukaryota; kingdom Metazoa; phylum Chordata; class Actinopteri; order Syngnathiformes; family Syngnathidae; genus Entelurus; species Entelurus aequoreus. The sequence continues at coordinate 8,853,752 of NC_084752.1, forward strand.
CAACAAATTGTGATTTATTTTTAGCGCCGCCTGCCCTAACGATGCTGTGTGCTGCACGGGCCGTGACAGGCGCCCAGTAGAAGGAAGGAGCCGTAGCGAGTAGACAGTGATGCGAACACGTCTGGCCTTCAGCTAACACTGACCGGCTCCTCACTGCACACCTCCCTCACTTCTTCTTCTACTACTACTACTGGCGCGCTCTGGTCGCCATCCATCCATCCTTCTTTTTTTCCCTTCTCTAGACTCGGAGCGCCATACGCCTACACACTCATATACAGTCATGCACACACACACATATACAGTCATGCACACACACACATATACAGTCATGCACACACACTCATATACAGTCATGCACACACACACATATACAGTCATGCACACACACACTCATATACTGTCATGCACACGCACACACACACTCATATACAGTCATGCACACACACTCATATACAGTCATGCACACACACACACATATACAGTCATGCACACACACTCATATACAGTCATGCACACACACTCATATACAGTCATGCACACACACACTCATATACAGTCATGCACACACACTCATATACAGTCATGCACACACACTCATATACAGTCATGCACACACACACTCATATACAGTCATGCACACACACTCATATACAGTCATGCACACACACTCATATACAGTCATGCACACACACTCATATACAGTCATGCACACACACACTCATATACAGTCATGCACACACACTCATATACAGTCATGCACACACACACACATATACAGTCATGCACACACACTCATATACAGTCATGCACACACACTCATATACAGTCATGCACACACACTCATATACAGTCATGCACACACACTCATATACAGTCATGCACACACACTCATATACAGTCATGCACACACACTCATATACAGTCATGCACACACACACATATACAGTCATGCACACACACTCATATACAGTCATGCACACACACACTCATATACAGTCATGCACACACACTCATATACAGTCATGCACACACACTCATATACAGTCATGCACACACACTCATATATAGTCATGCACACACACACACTCATATACAGTCATGCACACACACACTCATATACAGTCATGCACACACACTCATATACAGTCATGCACACACACACATATACAGTCATGCACACACACTCATATACAGTCATGCACACACACACACAAGTTGATGCCGCTCCACTTGGCAATTTACACACACACACACACTGCAGCTCTTGTATTTGCCGCGCACGCACGCACGCACGCACGCACGCACGCACGCACGCACGCACGCACGCACGCACGCACGTCTCTTTAGGACCACCCTTTCTAGACACATAAAGATGTGTATTTACAACATTAATAATATATACATACTATGCCAATATAAAAAAGCTTGTTGTGAAAAATGAGTTGGAATTTCACAAGAAAAAAAGTCAACATTTCACAAGAAAAAACTTGGAATTAATAATAAAAGTCGTCATTTTACTCAACGCGAGTCAACATTTCAAAAGAAAAACTGAACGTTTGTGCAATGTTATGACAAAAGTTGGAATTTTACTCAATAACAGTAGCAATTTTTACACGAAAAGCTTAACATTTTGGCAATTTTATGAAAAGAGGCGTAATTTTACTCGACAAAAGTCACCATTTTTTAAAGAAAACTTTAACATTTGGGCAATATTATAATAAAAATGTCACTGTTTTACAAGAACAACAAAAACATTGGCAATATTGTGAGAAAAGTCAGAATTTTATATGACAAATGTCACCATTTTGCATGAAAAAAAGTAATACTTTTACACAAAAAAAGTTATAATTTTACATAAAAAAGTTATAATTTTACGAGGAAATATTGCAATATTACAGAAACAAAGAATATGAGAAATTGTTCCCCAAAAAGTTGACACAATGTGAGAAAAAAACTGCTTTTAGTAAACATTTTATTTTTTGCATTTTTTGTTGGTAATTGGTTTTTAATCTTCATTACTTACTTCAAGTTATTACAGTATGTCTCTAAATACAGTACACACATATATATATATATTTTTTAATTAATTTTGGACAAAGGGGGTGCATTACAATTTTTTTACACACTTGTTATTTCATATGTTGACCAGAGGGGGAGCACTTTTAAAACCAACACACAGCAAAATTGAAAAATCCCTCCTTTTTGGGACCACCCAAGTTTTACATCCAGTTTCTCTATTAGATGCAATGTTATTGGGACCATGATTTATGTCATCACTTGTTCACACCTCCTCATATGGAAGATACTTTTCCTTCTTCATGTCTCAAGAAGGGTAGAAATACAAGAACACACACACACACACACACGCACGCACACACATACACACACACACATTCTTGTATTTGTTACCTTCTTGAGACCCGAGAAAAATGCCTACCTCTTTAGGACCACCCTTCCTAGATATATAAAGATGTGTATTTACAACATTAATAATATATACATACTATGCACATATAAAAAAAGCTTGTTGTGAAAAATGAGTTGGAATTTCACAAGAAAAAGGTCAACATTTCACAAGAAAAACTTAGAATGTTGGCAGTATTATAATAAAAGTCATAATTTTACTTAAGGCAAGTCAACATTTTACATGAAAAACTGAACATTTGTGCAATATCATGAAAAAAGTTGAAATTTTACTCAATAACAGTCGCAATTTTACGAGAAAAGCTTAACATTTTGGCAATTTTACGAAAAGAGTCGTCATTTTACTCGACAAAAGCCACAATTTTATAAGAAAACTTTCAAATGGCGTCGATATTATAACAACAATCAGACTTTTACTTGGCAAAAATTATGACAAAAGTCATAATTTTACTCCAAAAATGTCACTATTTAACAAGAACAACAAAAAAATTGGCAAGATTGTGACAAGTCAGAATTTTACATGACAAATGTCACCATTTTGCATTAAAAAGTAATGATTTTACATTAAAAAAAAGTAATAATTTTACGAAAAAAGATTGCAATATTACAGAAAAAGAAAGAATAAGAGAAATTCTTAACAATTTTATAAGAAAAAAGTCGACACATTGTGAGAAAAAGACTGCTTTTAGTAAAAAAAAAATTTGGGGATTTTTTTTTTTGTGATTGGTTTTTAATCTTCCTTATTTACTTCGTTATTACAATATGTCTCTAAATACATTTTTAATTAATTTTGCCCTTGGGGGGGGGCGTATTTCAATTTCTTACACACACTTATTATTACATATGTTGACCAGAGGGGGAGCACTTCAAATTATTACTCACACTTGTTATTTCATATGTTGACCAGAGGGGGAGCACTTTTAAAAGCCACACACAGTCAATTTGAAAAATCCCTCCTTTTTGGGACCACCCTCATTTTGACCAGCAGGGGTGCAAATGAGACATTCTCTATTAGATGCAATGTTATTGGGACCATGATTTATGTCATCACTTGTTCACACCTCCTCATATGGAAGATACTTTTCCCTTCTTCATGTCTCAAGAAGGGTAGAAATACAAGAACACACACACACATCGACACACACACACACTTTACAGTCACGACCCCGATAGCGCTCCAGCGCGGTGACCTCTGACCCGGCTCTACATAGGGCGCATATTGAACGTGTGTGTAGTTGTGAGTGCGTGCAGCTCACATTGTGTTGCTACTATCGCAATATTTGCATTCACGTACGAACGTGTGTGTGTGTGTGTGTGTGTGTGTGTGTGCGCCAAAAGCCAAGGAAGCGAGCTGCAGGAGGAGAGGCAGCAGCTGTAGCCCCGCCACTATTTCTGGCTAAGTCACATGACCCGTTACATAAGCCCATTTTTCCTGCTCTAAAAAACCGTAAACTGCGACACACACAGGAAACAACACAGCGGCCGACTGTCCCGCCTTCAAAACGACCCCAAACCCCCCCCCCCCCTTGTCTCCTCCACCCACACACTCTGGACCGGGATGGTTAAACACGCCGAAGTTGTGGACCGAACCGAGCGAGGACGTGACGGGGACAAGCTCAGAAGCTAATTGGCGTCCGCGGCGGTGCAAAAGTTCAGTTGTATGATCTTTGCGTTGGCGAGCAAGCGTCCCGGGTCATGCAGGCCGGCGCCATGGAACAACAACAACCAAGGTGGTCACCATAAAGTCATGAACACACACAAGCATCCTCATTTAGATGAATGCTAAATACGACTTTTCTTTTATTTAGCTCAAACGTACCGTCTTGCAAGGTGTAAAAAGAGCATAATTAGTCGTTCAAATTTCCTTGTAATCAGACATTATTTTCGACATATTTATCTAAATATACCGAAATTAATGTCTGATTACAAGAAATGAATAAGAAGACATAATGCACCTTTTTGAGCAGTGCATAATTAGGTATGGAATTTGCCTATAAATACAATAAAATATATAATTAATTCTTTTTTTTAAATTTTTATATGGTTAAAAGTAATTATCCACATTATGTTTCATGTCATTTTGTGTGCAAAGTTAGCAAATTAGGGGGTAAAGCTGGATTCATTTTTTATTTTTATGACGCTTTTTATTACTATATAATCCTATTCTGTATTTTAAATGTAAGTTATGTTCCTAGCAAAGAAAATATATTATCTTGTAATAATACAACAATGTTGTACCTTTAAAAAAAAAAAATCAGGCTTAAATTTATTTATTCATTTGTTTTTATATTTCTTATTTATAGTATTTTTATTTTTTCCAGAAAAAGTCCAAAATAGCATGATTATTAATGAAAAAACTACATTTTAAAAAATGCACTCTATTTATTTAAAGACAGTATAATGATCAAATACATGTTAATAAATAAATAAATAAATAAATAAATAAATAAATAAATAAATAAATAAAAAATTCAAATGAATTGTGATTCTTAATCAATTAAAAAAATTAAAAAATTAAATTATATTATAAATACAATAAAATATATAATTAATTCATTTAAAAAAAAATATGATTAAAGTTAACTATCCACATTGTGTTTCATGTCATGTTGTGTGCAAAGTTAGCAAATTAGGGGGTAAAGCTGGATAACATTTTTTTTGGGGGGGGGGTTATTTTATTTTTTTATGACGCTTTTTATTACTATATAATCCTATTCGGTATTTTACATGTAAGTATGTATATATTATCTGGTAATAATACAACAATGTTGTTCCTTTAAAAAAAATCCGGCTTAAATGTATTTATTCATTTGTTTTTCTATTTATTTATATATATATATATGTATATATATTTTTTTCCAGAAACAGTCCAAAATAGCATAAATATTAATGAAAAAAACTACATTTAAAAAAATGCACTCTATTTATATAAGGACAATATAATTATGTTCAATTTATGAATTTATAGTTATTGCTCCAAAAAACAACGATGACACAATTGTCAGTAAAACCGGATTTACAACATAAACATATCTATTAGGGGTGTCCACAAATAAATAAATAATTAAATAAAAAATTTAAATTAATTGTGATTCTTAATCAATTTAAAAAATTAAATTATACTATAAAGACAATAAAATATATGATTAATTCGTAATTCTTTTTTTTTTTAATATGATTAAAGTTAATTGTCCAAATTATGTTCCATGTCATGTTGTGTGCAAAGTTAGCAAATTAGGGGGTAAAGCTGGATACAATTTTTTGGGGGGGTTATTTTTTTTTTTTATGACGCTTTTTATTACTATATAATCCTATTCGGTATTTTAAATGTAAACTATGTTCCTAGCAAAGAAAATATATTATCTTGTAATAATACAACAATGTTGTACCTTTAAAAAATAATCCGTCTTAAAAGTATTTATTCATTTGTATTTATATTTATTTATTTATTTATAGTATTTTTTTATTTTTTAGAAACAGTCCAAATAAGCATAATTATTATTGAAAAAAACTACATTTTAATATATAAATAAACTTTGATTGATCGATTGATAGGAAAATCACCGGTCTATAGGACAATAACTTATATGAGGACCTCCTGTATTTTATTGTTTGCTATTGAGTGCTAATAAAAAACTGAAAGATATTCAATCAGAGCCACGTTGAAGTTGAAGTTGTTTTAAGCAGCTTTTGATTCCTGCTGCCAACAAACAGACTAACAAAACATTTCACCCAACGCCTTAAGCATAATTGACACTCTTATTTAAAAACATGTTTTATCACATAACCTTGCAGACATTTATAAAAAGGAAGACTTGTCAAGTGTTCATGTTTATTCTGTTACATCACGGGGGAACCACTGCTCCTCAAATAAAAGAGTACAACGATCCCTGCGGTAACGAACGCACGTTTGTCGCAATGAACCGTTGATGTCGCTGAACACCATCCAACACTGGTCGTGTAACCCAGTCAAAAGACGCCACACAAGGAAGAGTGAAACAAAAATCAAACAAATTAATAACAGAGGTCGTGTAACGCAGTCAAAAGATGCCACACAAGGAAGGGTGAAACAAAAATCAATCAAATTAATAACACAGGTCGTGTAACGCAGTCAAAAGACGCCACACAAGGAAGGGTGAAACAAAAATCAAACAAATTAAAAACAGAGGTCGTGTAACGCAGTCAAAAGATGCCACACAAGGAAGGGTGAAACAAAAATTAATCAAATTAATAACACAGGTCGTGTAACGCAGTCAAAAGACGCCACACGTGGAAGGGTGAAACAAAAATCAATGAAATTAATAACCCAGGTTGTGTAACGCAGTCAAGACGCCACACAAGAAAGGGTGAAACAAAAATTAATTAAATTAATAACACAGGTTGGGTAACGCAGTCAAAAGACGCCACACAAGGAAGGGTGAAACAACAATCAATCAAATTAATAACACAGGTCGTGTAACGCTGTCAAAAGACGCCACACGAGGAAGGGTGAAACAAAAATAAATCAAAATAATAACACAGGTTGTGTAACGCAGTCAAAAGACGCCACATGAGGAGGGGTGAAACAAAAATAAATCAAATTAATAACACAGGTCGTGTAACGCAGTCAAAAGACGCCACACGAGGAAGGGTGAAACAAAAATCAATGAAATTAATAACCCAGGTTGTGTAACGCAGTCAAGACGCCACACAAGAAAGGGTGAAACAAAAATCAATCAAATTAATAACACAGGTCGTGTAACGCTGTCAAAAGACGCCACACGAGGAAGGGTGAAACAAAAATAAATCAAATTAATCCTTAAGCGCTCACGCCCGTCTAACGTCACCCATAGACGTCTAATTGAAACAAAGCTCTGAGGTGGAATTGCAGGGCTGGAATTTAACCACAGCAACCACGGCACGCGCCGCAACCGCACTCCTCACTTGCCGCAGTGACCTAAAACATTGGCCAGCATCTGCGGCGAGAACACGCCGTGACCGCCCTTGACTTTTTTACACGTTAACGGACGAGGGATGTAACAATAAATGGTATCATGATAATTCGCGAGAAAAATTCCAGACGGATAGTAATACGTCTAATTTAGGGGAGTGGAACTGCTTTTCACCGTGGGCCACATCGCTGTTGTGGCTGGCCAACCGTGAATAACATATGGATATAAATGAGGATTCACCTAAAGGTATTATTATACAATTGCCTATGCATTTGATTATATATATATATATATATATATATATATATATATATATATATATATATATATATATATATATATATATATATATATATATATATATATACATATATATATATGTATATATATATATATATATATACATACATATATATATATATATATACATACATATATATATATATATATGTATATATATATATATATATATATATATATATATATATATATATATATATATATATATATACACGTTTTTTTTTTAATCTTTAGATTTTGCAGAAAAAACTGGAAGCTCAGTCGCTACAGTTTTTCTATAAAACTGATGGTGGTTTTTACAGCATATTACTGTAAATGGAAAAAGGGTACTATAGTTTTTGTACGACAAAATCCTAGCAACTGAGATGCCAGTTGTTTTTTTGTACTGTATATTTTACTGTATTGTTATTTTTACAGTGTACAGTTGGATGCAAAATTTGCTTTGAAATCATAAGTCAAGCACATATTTGTCATTAGTGTTTTTTATTTTAACAAAAAAAGTTTGAAATGTATGATAGTATTATATTTGTTGCATTATAAGTTAATATTACACTAAAAAAATATGCAATATGTTTATTTTTTTCTTTCAAAATGGAAAGAACTAGTACATTTTGTAAAGTACTTCATTGACACATATTATTTCAAAGCTTTTGCGGGCCACATTAAATAATATTGCGGGCCAGAACTGGAGTTTGACATCTTTGGTCTAATTTTGTAATTACAGAAAAACGCATTTTAGGCAACACGACGTCTGGCGCATGCGCACTAGCGTCGTTTGGCTGGATAATCATGGCGGACCAACGACACGGACTTTGCTCGGGAGATTTCCCCTCGGAGTAAACGGAGCCAAGCGCTTGGTTTAACGTCATTTTAAAAGCGCACTGCTGTGTTTGGATGGAGACAGGTGTGGACAATATTGGGGACACTTGTCCCCACACTAAAAGTATACAGCGAAGGAGAAAACTATTTGATGTTGCTTTTATTTTCTCAATACAGCGTCCATCAGCTGCTGTGACTGAGAGTTGAAACACAAAGTTTTGTGATAACTTAGATACAATTATTCTGACAAATACTATGACCATAATTGGCAGCCCTAGATCTCATACATGAACACTATTTTTATCTATATGGACAACAAGTGCATCACCATGAACATAAACAAATAATCCGACAGACGTTTACAAGCAGGCAAATGGAATATGTTATTTTGCTGAGTATGTGCTAATAACCGTCTGCTACTTTATTTACTTACTACGCGCACACAGCATTTTTTATCTTGAACTGCAGCCCTGCTGTGCTGTTAGGGATCTGATGATACTTTATGTACATGTAGATGATATCATGGCCTGTAAGGTAACACGGCGTGATGTTGGGAGAGTCGCCGTGCCAGCAACCTGAGGGTTCCTGGTTCGATCCCCACCTTCTACCAACCTAGTTACGTCCGTTGTGTCCTTGAGCAAGGCACTTCACCCTTGCTCCTGATGGGTGGTGGTTAGGGCCTTGCATGGCAACTCCCGCCATCAGTGTGTGAATGTGTGTGTGAATGGGTGAATGTGGAAATAGTGTCAAAGTTCTTTGAGTACCTTGAAGGTAGAAAAGAGCTTTACAAGTATAACCCATTTTTATGTCCAGGTTTTGTGTTCATAGTTACAAAAATGTTTTTCTTTTTTAAAAAACGACCTAATTTAAACTGCGCACTGTGACATGTATTTGTAAATATATTTAGTTTTCATTTATGATATTTTGGACTTTTTGGAGGGCAGGGGGGGTTGCAACTTTTTTCTTTTACATTTGAAAAAGTCACAAATTGCAAAACTTGGTTTATTTTTTTGCACAGTATTACAAAGACATTTAATAATTATATACATGTATTTTAAACATTATAACATTAAATTATTATTATATAAATGTGTTTGTATTAGATAATTATACTGTATTATCTTTTTCTTTAATAAAATGTGTTTGTCATTCATCACAAATATTCATGTATATGATTTTTTTAAAGCAACATTAAATGTACTATGTCTTTATTAATTTATATTTATTATGTATTATATTAATGTTATTTTTTTCCCCTGAATCAATATTTTTAAACCGATATATGAGCTATAAAATATTTTTATATATATTTCATATTTTTGTACATATATATTTTTAAGTTACCTATTCGTTTATTTTTAATCAATTAATTAGAGCTTCAGATATTTTGTCATAGTCAAACTGATTGAGGCAGATGGCCACCCCAAGTAAAAATAGAATAGAATAGAATAGAATAGAAAGTACTTTATTGATCCCTAGGGGAAATTCAGCAAAAAAGAGTATGTAGTACTGTATATTTATTTATTCCACAACAGGGAAATTAGTTGTACATACACTAATAAAAATAAAAACAATGAAAAACTAAAAAGGGGTAACCAATAATAATGATTAACTATGATTAAATAATACAACATTTAACAAAAAGCACAATTGCACGCTGAGTGAAACAAAGCAGATCACAGTAATTCCATAATTACTTTAGGTAGAAAAGACATGACTAATTAATAGATTTTTTTCATTTTGACAGAAAAAATATATGTACTGCTTGAAATTGCAAACCTTTTAAACGTTAATAGTATCCAATATTGCAACAATTATTACAGTATATTATCATACTTTCCAAACATGTTTTTGTCTAAATAAAAACAAATACAAATTATTAACTTTACAGCAAACTACTCATCAAATCAATAAAAATGACATTTTACATTGTTCTTATTACTGTAAATTGAAAAAAAAAACTACCACAGTTTTTTTGCGTAAAAAATTCTGTTACAGTTTTTGACTGTAAAATCTAGGGTTGTTGTTTTTAACGGTGTATTACTGTAAATGGAAAAGACGGCACATTTGTTTTTACGGTAGAAAAACTGGCAGCTAAGTTGCCAGAATTTAAAAAAAAGGAACTTGTACTGTTTTCCCTAAAACCACCCCAAAAACAGTGGTACCGTTTTTCCATTTACCCGAAAATTTTGTAAAAAATAAAAATAAAAATAAATATTTTACAGTAAAATTTTGTAAATGTAAAGTTTTTACTGTAAAATCAACAGTCCATTTATTGGTATATCTACTTTTTTCAACTGGCGTGCCGTTCAGTCCTAGTAGTCCATAGCGTTTCTGCTCATAAGGATTCTTCATCTATCACTCCAAGCAAAGTTTGTAAGTTTTACAATATAACTAAAACTATTGATACTTACTAAAGCGTCCCATGTGTGATGTCTGTAGGAGTTTCCATGCATATTTGTACCTGCTATCGTAATGTAATGACGCTAGCTTTAGCTAATATGCTAACATGTTTACAATTGTTGTTAGTGTCATCAATTTACAACGGCATTATTTCTGTATTTTTTCAGTAAAATGTTGTAAAAAATAAAAAAATAAAATATTTTACAGTCATTTTTTTTAAAATGTAAACTTTTTACTGTAAAATCGACTTACAACTGCTTGCTGTTTACATGCGGCCCTCTGATGGCAGCCATAACAGCCATGTGGCCCTCAATGAACACAACTTTGACATCCCTGTACTAACACAAATAGTATACAAATAAATCAATGAATAAGTTACGTGTATTTGTAAAGTAACTCTGGAATATGAACTCTGGAAGTGAAACTACAAAATAAGAGTACATGGACAGGAACTTAAACACCACACAAACGGGAAAAACAAGTCCAAAACAGTCACGAGGGTATGACAAATAGTTGCCGATTAATTTAGTCATCGATTCGTTGGATCTATGCTATGCGCATGCGCAGAGGTTTTTGTTGTTGTTTTTTTAAAATAATTTTTTAAAATTTATTTTTCATTTTATTTTTTTAATAAACCTTTATTTATAAACTGCAACATTTACAAACAGCTGAGAAACAATCAGAATAAGTATGGTGCCAGTATGCTGTTTTTTTCCAATAAAATACTGGATAGGATAGAAATGTAGTTTGTCTCTTTTATCCGATTATTAATCGATTAATCGAAGTAATAATCGACGGATTAATCGATTATCAAATTAATCGTTAGTTGCAGCCCTAATGTGTATATATACTGTATATATATATGTATAATGTATATGTGTATATATATATATATGGGAGAAGCCCGGCCCCCCGGTCCTTAGCTTTCAACAATTGAGTTGAATATCCCTGGTCACTCCGGCGTTTACCGGAAGCCTGCGGGATGGCCGTGCATGCGGTAAAAGACCTGGAAACGGCTAAAATTTTCCCCTAGACCAGGGGTCGGCAACACAAAATGTTGAAGGAGCCATATTGGACCAAAAGTCTTATATAAGTGTTATAATGAGGGCAACACATGATGTAAGTGTCTATATGAGCTGTATTAGCCTACTATCAAAATGACTTTAAGTCTTATATAAGTGTTATAATGAGGGCAACACATGATGTAAGTGTCTATATGAGCTGTATTAGCCTACTATCAAAATTAGTTTAAAAGTCTTATATAAGTGTTATAATGAGGGCAACACATGATGTAAGTGTCTATATGAGCTGTATTAGCCTACTATCAAAATTAGTTTAAAAGTCTTATATAAGTGTTATAATGAGGGCAACACATGATGTAAGTGTCTATATGAGCTGTATTAGCCTACTATCAAAATTAGTTTAAAAGTCTTATATAAGTGTTATAATGAGGGCAACACATGATGTAAGTGTCTATATGAGCTGTATTAACCTACTATCAAAATTAGTTTAAAAGTCTTATATAAATGTTATAATGAGGGCAACACATGATGTAAGTCTCTATATGAGCTGTATTAGACTACTATCAAAATTAGTTTAAAAGTCTTATATAAGTGTTATAATGAGGGCAACACATGATGTAAGTGTCTATATTAGCTGTATTAGCCTACTATCAAAATTAGTTTAAAAGTCTTATATAAGTGTTATAATGAAGGCAACACATGATGTAAGTGTCTATATGAGCTGTATTAGCCTACTATCAAAATTACTTTAAAAGTCTTATATACCGTATTTCCTTGAATAGCCGCAGGGGCACTAATTAATTTAAAACCTCCTGTCACTCCGGCGTTTACCGGAAGCCTGCGGGATGGCCGTGCATGCGGTAATTATTTTAAAACCTCTTCTCACTCCGGCGTTTACCAAAAGGAATGCGGTAAATTTAGGCGTGCGCTTTGAGTGTGATGTAAGCATACCATCATGAAAAGCACATTTAATAAAAAAAACGTTATTATGGTCTTACCTGTACTTATAAATGGAGTCCATTTGCAGCTCCTTCTGACCAAAAGCATCGATAACTTGTTTATAGAAGTCTTCATTATTTTCTTTTTTCCGTTTTAAAAGTCTCTCTGTCTCGATGGAGATATTCCTTTAATTATTACCTCCTGCTTCCATTGAAAGTCCAGTTTAGAATACTGTTTTATTGTAGATACCGGTATGTAATCCTCCTTGTTAAAAGTTCAGGCAGAGGCTGCGTGTGGTCACTTCTTCTGCAGTACCGGAAGTCGCAAGAAGGATCACTAGCGCGGCAGCGCCCTCTACCACCAGGAGGCGGGAGTCATTTAATGACTTATACAGTATTTGACACACGCAGCTACGGTATATTAATAAAACATAGCTGCTTACTGTTCTTTTTAGCATACCGTACCGGTATTCACTAGCTTGGACCTTAAATCCTACTGAATAACTCTTTATCTTTTTTCCTTTGTGCGATTGTAAACTACTGAAAGCAGCTTCCTCCATTTTGAAAATGAGGACAGGTAAATCGTCACTCGTGACGTAACGAATTTGACCCGGTGGAAGTTCTAGACATATGCTAAATATTTTGCGAAACGAGTTTGACCCGGCGAAAATGATAGACATGCGATAATAAAATTAATATTTTGCGAAACGAATTTGATCCGGCGTCAATAATGAACCGGCGATAAGGCCAAGCATGCGTTAATTATTTTGAGAAACGAGTTTGACCCGGCAGTAATTCTAGACGTGCGAATACTATATTCCCTGCGCCAATTCAAGGAAATACGGTAAGTGTTGTAATGAGGGCAACACATGATGTAAGTGTCTATATGAGCTATATTAGCCTACTATCAAAATTAGTTTAAAAGTCTTATATAAGTGTTATAATGAGGGCAACACATGATGTTAGGGATGATACTCGAAACCGGTTTTCCCGGTTGTTCGATAAGAAAAGAACCGAGTCCTCTGACTCAAATCCCTTTTTAAAAACCGGTACCCGTTATCGAGACCACTATAGTAAAGAAAAAGAGTTGGTTCTTTATTCGAATCCCTCGGAACGAATCCCGTCCCGACCAGAAATGCTCCGTGTGACATCACAAGAAATGGCGTCACGTAGCTCAGTCATTAGGCGCAGATAGCGAAAGCAGGAAAAAAATGGATGGGAAAAAGCGCTCCAAGGTGTAATAAAGTTCAAAACAAAAGGTATAATCCAATGAATAACTTTACTGAGAGATTTTAGCAGGGTAAAACACATGACGAACACTTTTACGACCAACCGGAAACATAGCAACGCACCTCCTTTACGGCAGCTGTCGCAACGTTCTTAAAGCAACCGCAGCACATATATATATATACAACACATCTCCCTTTTTGAACTTTTGTTTTTCTTTCCTTGTAAACAAAACAAAATCACACTGTATATGTGTTGTCTGTGTAATTATAAATAATGCAGACGAGGCGTGTTGGCTGAGTTCTTGACGTTTACTTTCACGGGTGACGACATGCAACAACACTTTTCGGGGCTACCGCGCATGCTCGTCACTCCCGTTGCATGCTGGGTAGTGTAGTTGTTATATTCCCTAGCTCAGGGGTCGGCAACCTTTACCACTCAAAGAGCCATTTTGGCAAGTTTCACAAATTAAAGAAAGTAATGGGAGCCACAAAAAAATGTTTTACATTTAAAGTGAAAAACTCCGCATACAAAGCTTAAATGCTGTGTGCTATGTTAACCAGGGGTCTCTGACACACGCACCGGCACACACTTTAATGTGGACATTTGATGTTAGTGCAGCCCGCGAGTTTTGAATAATTGATTGGCGCTTGATAGCGTCATACTTGCCAACCCTCTCATTTTTCCCGGGAGACTCCCAAATATCAGAGCGTGATGGCACTGTATTTGGCGCCTTCTACAGTCTGCCCTAACATTGTACCTGCTCGACTATATGTACAATGCAGTTTCAGCTTGTTCACGTAAGCGACAGCAAGGCGTACTACCTCAGCTGCCACACATCTTACACTGACGGTACCAATACCCAGAATCCCATGCAGCCCTAACTCTTCCGCTCAACCAACGCACGGAGAGGGGGGGGGGGGGGGTTGATGTGTGGGGGGATTTGGTGGTAGCGGGGGGTGTATTAGGACTGCATGGGATTCTGGGTAATGGTTGTGTTGTGTTTATGTTGTGTTACGGTGGGATGTTCTCCAGAAATGTGTTTTTCATTCTTTTTTGGTGTGGGTTCACAGTGTGGCGCATATTTGTAACGTAACAATGTTAAAGTTGTTTGATACGGCTACCGTCAGTGTAAGCTGTGTGGCTGATGAGTAAGTATGCTTTGCTGTCTCCTGTGTGTGCAAGTAATAACAACATGCAACATGTGGCTGGACTGGCACGCTGTATGTTATAGAGGACAATTACTGCAGTGAAATTAGGACACGCCCTTTATCTAGTAATTAGAGCGTAAATAGGATTATTTATCCCTGGGAGTTATCTATGAGAGACACTGAGATCCATAAGTCTCCTGGGGAAATCGGGGGCGTCAGCATGTATGTAGCTGAGCCGCATCAGAGTGGTCAAGGAGCCGCATGCGGCTCCGGAGCCGCGGGTTGCCGACCCCTGCCCTAGCTCATAACATATTTCCCCCTATAAAGAAATAATGTTAGCTCAATAAAGTGTATTTCTTTTTTTAGCTTTAACTTTTAATTTTTTTAGCATGGTAACCACATTTGCAAACAACTTTTCTCTTCATAGAATTTTCTTTCAATAAAGAAATAAAGTGCAAAAATGTCAAAGCATCATAACAAACAGTTATGTCAAATAGCAGCAGAATTGCACTTTTTGGAGAGCTGTATTATTTCCAGTTTTGTGCCCAAGGGACTGATTTTATTTAACACTATATTATTATTTATACACCTATAGTGATCACAGAGACAGGTTGTTTTTGTGTTACCTTATATATTTGTTTTTCTGAAAAATCCCACTTAATATACTTTGGGTAACAACAGTCAATATTTATTTTTTTTATTTTTTTTAGTGGGGCAACAGTCAATATTTATTTATTTTTTAGATTAAATTGTTTTCTTATATAATAAAAGTGAGCTTTTGTTAAACCAAATATTGTGTGTTTTTTTTCATATACAACAACCTATCTGGACTCCATAAGAGAATCGATAAGGAATCGGTTCGATAAGAGGATTCGATAATAGACTCAAACTCGATAATTTCTTATCAAACATTATCCCTACATGATGTAAGTGTCTATATGAGCTATATTAGCCTACTATCAAAATTTGTTTAAAAGTCCTATATAAGTGTTATAATGAAGACAACACATGATGTAAGTGTCTATATTAACTATAGTAGCCTACTATCAAAATGACTTAAAAAGTCTTATATAAGTGTTATAA
This sequence comes from Entelurus aequoreus, assembly GCF_033978785.1. Lineage (NCBI taxonomy): Eukaryota > Metazoa > Chordata > Actinopteri > Syngnathiformes > Syngnathidae > Entelurus > Entelurus aequoreus. The sequence continues at coordinate 8,870,050 of NC_084752.1, forward strand.
TGAAGGCAACACGTGTCTATATGAGCTATAATAGCCTACTATCAAAATGACTTAAAAAGTCTTATATAAGTGTTATAATGAGGGCAACACATGATGTGTCTATATTAGCTATAGTAGCCTACTATCAAAATGACTTTAAAAGTCTTATATAAGTGTTATAATGAAGACAACACATGATGTGTCTATTTTAGCTATATTAGCCTACTATCAAAATGACTTTAAAAGTGTTATATACGTGTTATAATGAAGGCAACACATGATGTAAGTGTTTATATTAGCCTACTATCAAAATGACTTTAAAAGTCTTATATACGTGTTATAATGAAGGCAACACATGATGTAAGTGTTTATATTAGCCTACTATCAAAATGACTTTAAAAGTCTTATATACGTGTTATAATGAAGGCAACACATGATGTAAGTGTCTATATTAGCCTACTATCAAAATGACTATGTGTCGCAGGCTGACGCACATCTTGAATTTGAATAACTCCTGCAAATGACTGCCTTTTAATGGCCAAAGGTATAGATGTGCGTGTCCGAGTTAAAGGAAACGGCAGGCCGTCTTCTTCTAATGCATTTATTACAATCTTCGGCAAGCTGGGTAACGTTTGCTGTGGTCCGGAACAACATGGCGAACCAACAACTATCAGCAATCCCCAGCCAATATCACGCACAGACAATGAAATGAAATGAGCTCCGACATACCTACAAACGAGGCATAACGACGCAACGTGTACACACTGGCATCGATTAGCGTGAGCGCAGCGTAAAACGTTTGGTGGACACGTCGCA
>NC_084752.1:8875844-8895844 GCF_033978785.1 Entelurus aequoreus
GGGAGGAAAAATGTATTTTACTCCATCTAATCTCAAATTATGTTCACTTAAATATTGTCTAATTATGCAAAAATATATGATCAAACATTCAAACCATTTTTTAAATAGAAATACATACTAATAATAATGATTTCAAAGCAAGTTATCCATCAAATTGTGCAATGTAAAAGTAGCAATATATTTTATGGTAAATTTGGAAAATTACCGTGGTTTTTATAGCATTTTTCTCTAAATTAAAAAAAAACATACTTTTTTTTTTTTTACTGTAATAAACTGTGGTGCCGTTTTGGCATTTACAGTAATACACCGAAAAATGTACAGTTGTTGATTTGCGGTAAAAAAAACCCAACAACAAACAAACTGGCAGCTCAGATGCCAAATTGCAGTTTTTTTTATTTACAGTAAAAAAACAAATGTAAATTTAACAGTACAATTATGGCAACTGAGCTGCCTTTTTTTTTTTTCTTTTCTTACCGTAAAAACAGCAGTACTGTTTTTCCATTTACAGTAATATACACTACATTTCGAGGTGAAATTATTGCAACTTACCATATTTTTTTTAAAATTTGACTTAAAAAAAAATCAATAATAAAATGCATAAAAAAATGGTGTAAGTATTCACTGTTAGAAGCATATATTGGTGGTTGGATGGCACACAACCAGAGTCACATTACTTCCATATATTGGTGGTTGGATGGCACACAACCAGAGTCACATTACGTCCATATATTGGTGGTTGGATGGCACACAACCAGAGTCACATTACTTACATATATTGGTGGTTGGACGGCACACAACCAGTCACATTACTTCCATATTTTGGTGGTTGGATGGCACACAACCAGAGTCACATTACGTCCATATATTGGTGGTTGGACGGCACACAACCAGAGTCACATTACTTCCATATTTTGGTGGTTGGATGGCACACAACCAGAGTCACATTACTTCCATATTTTGGTGATTGGACGGCACACAACCAGAGTCACATTACGTCCATATATTGGTGGTTGGATGGCACACAACCAGAGTCACATTACTTCCATATATTGGTGGTTGGACGGCACACAACCAGTCACATTACTTCCATATTTTGGTGGTTGGATGGCACACAACCAGAGTCACATTACTTACATATTTTGGTGGTTGGATGGCACACAACCAGAGTCACATTACTTCCATATATTGGTGGTTGGATGGCACACAACCAGAGTCACATTACTTCCATATTTTGGTGGTTGGACGGCACACAACCAGAGTCACATTACTTCCATATTTTGGTGGTTGGATGGCACACAACCAGAGTCACATTACTTCCATATTTTGGTGGTTGGACGGCACACAACCAGTCACATTACTTCCATATGTTGGTGGTTGGATGGCACACAACCAGAGTCACATTACTTCCATATGTTGAGTGTTGGATGGCACACAACCAGAGTCACATTACGTCCATATGTTGGTGGTTGGATGGCACACAACCAGAGTCACATTACGTCCATATATTGGTGGTTGGACGGCACACAACCAGAGTCACATTACTTCCATATTTTGGTGGTTGGATGGCACACAACCAGAGTCACATTACGTCCATATGTTGAGTGTTGGATGGCACACAACCAGAGTCACATTACGTCCATATATTGGTGGTTGGACGGCACACAACCAGAGTCACATTACTTCCATATTTTGGTGGTTGGATGGCACACAACCAGAGTCACATTACGTCCATATGTTGGTGGTTGGACGGCACACAACCAGAGTCACATTACTTCCATATTTTGGTGGTTGGATGGCACACAACCAGAGTCACATTACTTCCATATTTTGGTGGTTGGACGGCACACAACCAGTCACTTTACTTCCATATGTTGGTGGTTGGATGGCACACAACCAGAGTCACATTATGTCCATATATTGGTGGTTGGACGGCACACAACCAGAGTCACATTACGTCCATATGTTGAGTGTTGGATGGCACACAACCAGAGTCACATTACGTCCATATGTTGGTGGTTGGATGGCACACAACCAGAGTCACATTACATCCATATATTGGTGGTTGGACGGCACACAACCAGAGTCACATTACTTCCATATATTGGTGGTTGGACGGCACACAACCAGAGTCACATTACTTCCATATGTTGAGTGTTGGATGGCACACAACCAGAGTCACATTACGTCCATATATTGGTGGTTGGACGGCACACAACCAGAGTCACATTACTTCCATATATTGGTGGTTGGACGGCACACAACCAGAGTCACATTCCTTCCATATATTGGTGGTTGGATGGCACACAACCAGAGTCACATTACTTCCATATTTTGGTGGTTGGACGGCACACAACCAGAGTCACATTACTTCCATATATTGGTGGTTGGATGGCACACAACCAGAGTCACATTACTTCCATATTTTGGTGGTTGGATGGCACACAACCAGAGTCACATTACTTCCATATATTGGTGGTTGGACGGCACACAACCAGAGTCACATTACGTCCATATATTGGTGGTTGGATGGCACACAACCAGAGTCACATTACTTCCATATTTTGGTGGTTGGACGGCACACAACCAGAGTCACATTATTTGCATATTTTGGTGGTTGGACGGCACACAACCAGAGTCACATTACTTCCATATGTTGGTGGTTGGATGGCACACAACCAGAGTCACATAACTTACATATTTTGGTGGTTGGACGGCACACAACCAGAGTCACATTACTTCCATATTTCGGTGGTTGGACGGCACACAACCAGAGTCAGATTACTTCCATATTTTGGTGGTTGGATGGCACACAACCAGAGTCACATTACGTCCATATATTGGTGGTTGGATGGCACACAACCAGATTCACATTACTTCCATATATTGGTGGTTGAACGGCACACAACCAGAGTCACATTACGTCCATATATTGGTGGTTGGATGGCACACAACCAGAGTCACATTACTTCCATATTTTGGTGGTTGGATGGCACACAACCAGAGTCACATTACTTACATATTTTGGTGGTTGGATGGCACACAACCAGAGTCACATTACTTCCATATATTGGTGGTTGGATGGCACACAACCAGAGTCACATTACTTCCATATTTTGGTGGTTGGACGGCACACAACCAGAGTCACATTACTTCCATATTTTGGTGGTTGGATGGCACACAACCAGAGTCACATTACTTCCATATGTTGGTGGTTGGATGGCACACAACCAGAGTCACATTATGTCCATATATTGGTGGTTGGATGGCACACAACCAGAGTCACATTACGTCCATATGTTGAGTGTTGGATGGCACACAACCAGAGTCACATTACGTCCATATATTGGTGGTTGGACGGCACACAACCAGAGTCACATTATGTCCATATATTGGTGGTTGGATGGCACACAACCAGAGTCACATTATGTCCATATATTGGTGGTTGGATGGCACACAACCAGAGTCACATTATGTCCATATATTGGTGGTTGGATGGCACACAACCAGAGTCACATGACTTGCACATGTTTGTGGTTTGATGGCACAAAGAGTGAGTCACATTACGCCCATATGTTTGTGGTTGGATGGCACAAAGAGTGAGTCACATTACGTCCATGTTTGTGGTTGGATGGCACAAAGAGTGAGTCACATTACGCCCATATGTTTGTGGTTGGATGGCACAAAGAGTGAGTCACATTACGTCCATGTTTGTGGTTGGATGGCACAAAGAGTGAGTCACATGACTTCCAAGGCGCCACCACTGACGCTAACCACCAGTTGGGCTATTGCGTAAGTGCTCCCAAAAAACAACAACATGTCTTGCCTGTTTTTTAAGATTGGCAGGTTCTGGCGGAATACGTGGCGGCCAAATTCCTTCCTTCGCCGTGGCCCTCGCACCAAGCGGTGCAGTCCAGTTCGCTGCAAACCACCTGGCGTCTCAGACTTGGTCCGAAGAACCGGACCCCTCCCCGGTAACACCTGTGTGTTAACCAGCGCTGCAGCTAGGAGCCAGTTAGCATCTAATTAGCCTAAAATGGTATCCCTGCAGACAGCAAGTGGCAGAAATTAATGAAACATGGCTCGCCCTTCTGCAGGAGGCGGGGCCTTGGAGGGGTTGTGCTGACTCATCAACTCCAGTCCCTCTCACTTTCCTGGTTATCTGACGGTTTTACTTTGTCCTTCCTTGTCCTCGCCTGTATCGCTGTCCTCCCTCCTCAGTCTCTCTCTCTCTTTACACCTTCACCAGCGATGACGGGGAAGGGGTCATGCGAGGTAGCGACAGCGTATATATATATATATATACTGTATATGTGTGTATATATATATATATATGTATATATATATATATATATATATATATTTATATATATATATATATATATATATATATATATATATATATATATATATATATATGTATGTAAGTATATGTATATAAATATATATGTATGTATATATGTGTGTATATATATATATATATACTACAACCATATTATTTACCAGCAACATAAAGTGAAACAGAGGCAGAGGTGTCCTGCCACAGTCAGTAACAAATAAACAGAAAACAGTAGTGGTCAAATACAAATAATATATATATATATATATATATATATATATATATATATATATATATATATATATATATATATATATATGTATATATATATATATATATATATATATATATATATATATATATATATATATATATATATATATATATATATATATATATATATTTGTATGTGCAGTCTGACACCTCTGCCTCTGTTTCACTTTATGTTGCTGGTAAATAATATGGTTGTAGTAGTAGGCTAAAGTTAAATGATTTAGTATGCACTAATGAAAGGGGCAGAGCTTTTAGAGACATTTTAGCTTTTTATAAGATATATTTTTTGTAAGAACCACAATTAATAAATATATTTCAGTGAATAACTTATTGTTCAAATCTGTATATAAATATGTACATAAAGTGTTGTAATTATATTGTAAAATGGATGGATGGATGGATGGATGGACGTTTAAAACAAAACTGTTATTATTAATTAGTAAGTATACCTTTTTTGAGCCTTTTTAGAGAAAATCATATCATTGTAGTAAATTATGCAAATTCCTCGATGATGTCATGGTGACCACGCCCATAGCCACGCCCCCACCGCCACAGGTATCTTGGCAGTTTATGGGAAACATTGATGTGTATATGTATGCATATGTATGGATATATGCATGTATGTGGATATATACACACATATATAGATATATATATCTTCTTTTTTAAAAAATATTTTTTACTATTTATATTACTATATTATTGTGTGTGCACCTTAGGGGATCTGCTCCAATCCCGTTGTTCTTTGAACCGGTTCACTGTAATAATGACGATAAAACTCTATTCTATTCAATTCTACACGCGAGGCCGGACGTCAGGAGACGGTCTCCATAGCGACCACGTGTAAATCCTCATTTGGTTTGGAAGCGGTGCAATCGCTCGATGGGAATTGTCCAGAGAAAAAGCCTCCAAGGCAGCGACAATGTTCGGATGTTTTCCATTTGTCCGCATTTAGGAAGGCCAAGTGACGCCTCGGGCGAAGATGCTCGGGTGCGAACGATTTTTACAACAATGCTAACTTGACAGCTAGTTACGTAGTTCTGGTTGTTTCTGTCAATATGTCATAGGCATTTGGTCACTAACATTACATCGCTAACATGCTGCTAGATCATGTCAGACAAACTATTTTAACGGGGGGAGTAAGAATTTTGGATGTGCCAATATATCGGCCACCGATCAGTATCAGACTTTTTTCTTGAATAAGTATGTAATTGCCGATACGTGCCTTTCAATGCCGATCACATGGTTAGGTTCATAATAATCCCTAATCCTCGCCTCAATGGCGACAAATAAAGTGAGTTTCTTACAAGTATCGTTATCACTGCAGGACGAGGAATAGCTAAACATGCTTCACTACACACCGTAGGAGGACACAATAGCTCACCGGCATCACACTATAAACAAACGCCATGGGTGGATCTACACCTGACATCCACTGTAATGATACCAAGTACAAGAGTGCATCTAGTCGATACTACTATGATTACACCTAGCATCACAGAATATTTTCTCGTTTTCTTTTTAAAATTCATATTATGTTTATAAACTCAGGACAGTGTTTCCCATAAACTGCCAAGATACCTGTGCTGGTGGGGGCGTGGCTATTGGCGTGGTCACCATGACATCATCGATTAATTTGCATAATTTACTACAATGATATGATTTTCTCTAAAAAGGCTCAAAAAATGTATACTTACTAATTAATAATAACAGTTTTGTTTTAAACGTCCATCCATCCATCCATCCATTTTACAATATAATTACAACACTTTATGTACATATTTATATACAGATTTGAACAATAAGTTATTCACTGAAATATATTTATTAATTGTAGTTCTTACAAAAAATATATCTTATAAAATATGAAAGCTAAAATGTCTCTTAAAGCTCTACCCCTTTAATTAGTGCATACTAAATAATTTAACTTTAGCCTACTACTACAACCATATTATTTACCAGCAACATAAAGTGAAACAGAGGCAGAGGTGTCCTGCCACAGTCAGTAACAAATAAACAGAAAACAGTAGTGGTCAAATACAAATAAGGCAACAAGAGAAGTATCCTACACTTCTCTTTTGTAAAGTAAACCTGAACAGCCTATATGGGCATCTACATCAACTATATGATTTGCCTGAGAAGCTGGACAGGACAACAACAACAAAAAAAAAAAATAAAACAAAAAAAAATTATTTGTGGCGGACGTAATTCTTTCGTGGCGGGCCGCCACGAATAAATGAATGTGTGGGAAACACTGCAGGAAATACATCCCTGAAGAACATGAGAACTTAAATTATGACCAATGTATGATCCTGTAACTACTTGGTATCGGATCGATACCTAAATGTGTGGTATCTTCCAAAACTAATGTAAAGTATCAAAGAAGAGAAGAATAAGTGATTATTACATTTTAAAAGAAGTGTAGATAGAACACGTTGAAACAGAAAATAAGCAGATATTAACAGTCAATGAACAAGTAGATAAATAATCCATTTTTACAGTTTGTCCCTCATAATGTTGACAAAAAAAATAGGTAGATAAATGACACAATATGTTACTGCATACGTCAGCAGACTAATTAGGAGTCTTTGTTTACTTACTACTAAAAGACAAGTTGTCTTGTATGTTTACTATTTTATTTAAGGACTAAACTGCAATAATAAACATATGTTTAATGTACCCTAAGATTTTTTGTTGAAATAAAGTCAATAATGACATTTTATGTGGTCCTCTATTTAGAAAAAGTATCTAAATACATTTTGGTACCGGTACACTAGTGCTTGGTAAAGGAAAGAAGCAAATATTAACAGAAAATTAACAAGTACAGAAGAGAAGTATTCATTCCTGGGTGGATCTCCCGTGAGAGGAAGAGGGGGGACAGTGCAGTCTGCTGAAAATGATGGAAAGCGCCATTCTACTGACGCCGTGGTCAAAGTTGGAATTGCCACAAAACACGGTGTAGTGGACATGTTTTTTTGTTTTTTTTTAAATTCATAACTCTCACAAAGAGCAGAAACAAATGTCCACCACAGTGGACGGCGGTTGATTGAAGGTAAAAAATAAAAATAAAGGTGCAAGCTGGAGTTGAGCGTCCTTACCTTCCACGGCTCTTTTAAAGAAGACCTTGCAGCTGCCGCACGTCACCACGCCGTAGTGGCAGCCCGACGCCTCGTCGCCGCACACCAGACACACCTTGGCCGTCGACGAGGGCTGCCGGAGTGGCGAGCTGCAAGGACAAGACAGAACCTCATGAGGCGGGTCCCTCACAAAGAAGGGGTTTTCATTGAGGGCCACAAGGCAGTTATGGCTGCCATCAGAAAGTAACAGAGAATAATGTAGGAATTTGCCTCTGGATTTCATTATTAATGATATAAATAGTTTTAAGTAGGCTGTCCATTTTACAGTAAAAACTTTACATTTACAATATATATATATATATATAGATATTATACAACATTTTACTGAAACAATACAAAAAGAATGCATGGAAACCCTCCTACAGTATCCTCCGCCATAAAGGATTAATGGAAAGAGATACACCAATCTCTACAGGATATTTTCAAATGTGAAATACCCTTTCAAAGTAAGACTCTGTTTTTGGGACATGGACATCAGGACTGGATGAAGAAAGATAAACACTTGATGAATATTCTACTGGTGGCTTATAAAAAGAGCATTACCAGGACATGGATATCCCAGGAGAGCCCAACTTTGAAGCTATGGATGGAAATCACAATGGACATATATACAATGGAGAAGATAACTGCTTTTATTCATTGTAAATTGGAGAAATTTACTTCATACTGGGAAAACTGGGTCAATTATCCATGAGCCGGACTTTAATTTCTCAAATTAGTGATTGTACTGTTAAAAAAAAAAGAAAAGGAAAAAAAAGAAAAAAAAGGATTACTATATATATATATATATATATATATATATATATATATATATATATATATATATATATATATATATATATATAATTTTTTTATTTTTATGTATTCATTTTTTAAAATTTTTATTTTATATATATATATATATATATATATATATATATATATATATATATATATATATATATATATATATATATATATATATATATATATATATATATATTAGGGCTGCAACAACTAATCGATTAAATCGATTAAAATCGATTATTAAAATAGTTGCCGATTAATTTAGTCATCGATTCGTTGGATCTATGCTATGCGCATTATTTATATATATTTTTTTTCAATATATATATATATATATATATATTTTTTTTAATAAACCTTTATTTATAAACTGCAACATTTACAAACAGCTGAGAAACAATAATAAAAATAAGTATGGTGCCAGTATGCTGTTTTTTTTCAATAAAATACTGGATAGGATAGAAATGTAGTTTGTCTCTTTTATCCGATCATTAATCGATTAATCGAAGTAATAATCGACAGATTAATCGATAATCAAATTAATCGTTAGTTGCAGCCCTAGTATATATATATATATATTTCTTTTTTAAAAATTGTATATATACATATATATATATTTTATATACATAATTGTATTTTATTTCTGATTATTATTATTAATAATATATTATCTCTTTTTTCTTTATTTAGGTGATGTATTTGCAAATACTACTTAGTTTTCCTGCTGTTTCTTTCTTTTGGGGGACGGGACGGGGTATAATAATAAAATAAATAATAATGAATTTGTAACGTACTTTAATGAAGCCCTGAGATCGGTAGGTCGTGAGTTCAAACCCCGGCCGAGTCATACCAAAGACTATAAAAATGGGAGCCATTACCTCCCTGCTTGCCACTCAGCATCAAGGGTTGGAATTGGGGGTTGAATCACCAAAAAATGATTCCCGGGCGCGGCCACCGCTGCTGCTCACTGCTCCCCTCATCTCCCAGGGGGGTGATCAAGGGTGATGGGTCAATTGGTACTTTAACTTTAACTCAAAGGCGTCACAATTTAGTACTAATTATGTGTCGAGTAGGGGTTGTCTCGATACCAATATTTTGGTACCGGTACCAAACTGTACGCTACGGACAACGCCGGTTGAAAAAATAAGACGTACCAATAAATGGAAGGCCTGCAGAAAAAGTGTGGGCGCCCCTGCTTATATGCTCTGTAACTGACCAGCCTCCAGTCCAACGCGTGCCGGGGTCTACCTCTTGACCCTGAACGGATGCATATTTGTTTAGAACATGTAGACGGGAGAGAACACCTTGTACCAAAACATCCAAAGTGGCCTCAGCTTCCCCGAGCTTTCCTTTCTGTGCTAATTAGCTCTCTGCCATCTAAATCAATGATATGCAAGGTGATTGTCTGGTTAACATTCTCCTTCCATCCCTCATCAAAGCAGCTGCCAAGCGCTCTCTCTCTCGCTCTCTTCGGGAAGGCAGGCGGCGGCGGCACACTCAGATGCAATCAGGAGCGCTGATCTAATTCCCTCTCGTCCATCTACACACACATTCAATTTGTTAGGACGCTTAGAGGAGTCTCTGGTGAGGTGTTTGTCTGACTCCCTGGCGCAGGGCCTGGTGGTTCTTTTCAGCTACGGCCGAGTGTGTGTGTGTGTGCAGATCTATAGCCCCCCCCCAACAGGTATACACTAAACGTGGGCCTTATCGCGCTCCATCGCTGCAAGGCGAGTCAAAAGACCAAAAAAAAACCACACGTGCGTCCCGCCTCACATTAACAGCAGACAGCCTCTGGTAGGTCCACCACAACAAGGTGACTTTCCCTCCCCCCAGAGGAGTATATAGGTCACTCACTGTGCCACATGAGAGCATGGCTGACAGGCCAGGCTGGAGGGACTGTGCAGCAAAAATAAAAAAATTAAAAAAAAGGCCTAAACTAAACACGAGCTCCTCGCCGCTACCCGACCAGGCAGCTTGTGCAGCTCGCTCTCAAGTTGGTCGCAGACGAGAGAAGAGAGGGAGGCGGGATAAGGTGAAAACATCTGTTGGAATAATATATTTCTAAAACAATACAAATTTATTACAAAAAGAAAATCATATGAGTTCATATGTTGTTAATATTCGGTGTTTTATTGTTCATAGTTAATATTGTAAATCCCACGTAAAAGAGGAGCGATGTTCATATGTTGTTAATATTCAGTGTTTTATTGTTCATAGTTAATATTGTAAATCCCACGTAAAAGAGGAGTGATGTTCATATGTTGTTAATATTCAGTGTTTTATTGTTCATAGATAATATTCTAAATCCCACGTAAAAGAGGAGCGATGTTTATATGTTGTTAATATTCAGTGTTTTATTGTTCATAGTTAATATTGTAAATCCCACGTAAAAGAGGAGAGATGTTCATATGTTGTTAATATTCAGTGTTTTATTGTTCATAATTAATATTGTAAATCCCACATAAAAAGAGTGATGTTCATATGTTGTTAATATTCAGTGTTTTATTGTTCATAGTTAATATTGTAAATCCCACGTAAAAAAGGAGCGACGTTCATATGTTGTTAATATTTAGTGTTTTATTGTTCATAGTTAATATTGTAAATCCCACGTAAAAGAGGAGCGATGTTCATATGTTGTTAATATTCAGTGTTTTATTGTTCATAATTGATATTCTAAATCCCACGTAAAAAGAGTGATGTTCATATGTTGTTAATATTCAGTGTTTTATTGTTCATAGTTAATATTGTAAATCCCACATAAAAGAGGAGCGATGTTCATATGTTGTTAATATTCAGTGTTTTATTGTTCATAGTTAATATTCTAAATCCCACGTAAAAGAGGAGTGATGTTCATATGTTGTTAATATTCAATGTTTTATTGTTCATAGTTAATATTGTAAATCCCACGTAAAAGAGGAGCGATGTTCATATGTTGTTAATATTCAGTGTTTTATTGTTCAGAGTTAATATTGTAAATCCCACGTAAAAAAGAGGAGCGACGTTCATATGTTGTTAATATTCAGTGTTTTATTGTTCATAGATAATATTGTAAATCCCACGTAAAAAAGAGGAGCGACGTTCATATGTTGTTAATATTCAGTGTTTTATTGTTCATAGTTAATATTGTAAATCCCACGTAAAAAAGGAGCGACGTTCATATGTTGTTTATATTCAGTGTTTTATTGTTCATAGTTAATATTGTAAATCCCACGTAAAAGAGGAGCGATGTTCATATGTTGTTAATATTCAGTGTTTTATTGTTCATAATTAATATTCTAAATCCCACGTAAAAAGAGTGATGTTCATATGTTGTTAATATTCAGTGTTTTATTGTTCATAGTTAATATTGTAAATCCCACGTAAAAGAGGAGCGATGTTCATATGTTGTTAATATTCAGTGTTTTATTGTTCATAGTTAATATTGTAAATCCCACGTAAAAGAAGAGTGATGTTCATATGTTGTTAATATTCAGTGTTTTATTGTTCATAGTTAATATTGTAAATCCCACGTAAAAGAAGAGTGATGTTCATATGTTGTTAATATTCAGTGTTTTATTGTTCATAGTTAATATTGTAAATCCCACGTAAAAGAAGAGTGATGTTCATATGTTGTTAATATTCAGTGTTTTATTGTTCATAGTTAATATTGTAAATCCCACGTAAAAGAGGAGCGATGTTCATATGTTGTTAATATTCAGTGTTTTGTTGTTCATAGTTAATATTCTAAATCCCACGTAAAAGAGGAGCGATGTTCATATGTTGTTAATATTCAGTGTTTTATTGCTAATAGTTAATATTGTAAATCCCATGTAAAAGAGGAGCGACGTTCATATGTTGTTAATATTCAGTGTTTTATTGTTCATAGTTAATATTGTAAATCCCACGTAAAAGAGGAGCGACGTTCATATGTTGGTAATATTCAGTGTTTTATAGTTCATAGTTAATATTGTAAATCCCACGTAAAAGAGGAGCGATGTTCATATGTTGTTAATATTCAGTGTTTTATTGTTCATAGTTAATATTGTAAATCCCACATAAAAGAGGAGCGATGTTCATATGTTGTTAATATTCAGTGTTTTATTGTTCATAGTTAATATTGTAAATCCCACGTAAAAGAGGAGCGATGTTCATATGTTGTTAATATTCAGTGTTTTATTGTTCATAGTTAATATTGTAAATCCCACATAAAAGAGGAGCGATGTTCATATGTTGTTAATATTCAGTGTTTTATTGTTCATAGTTAATATTGTAAATCCCGCGTAAAAGAGGAGTGATGTTCATATGTTGTTAATATTCAGTGTTTTATTGTTCATAATTGATATTCTAAATCCCACGTAAAAAGAGTGATATTCATATGTTGTTAATATTCAGTGTTTTATCGTTCATAGTTAACATTGTAAATCCCACGTAAAAGAGGAGCGATGTTCATATGTTGTTAATATTCAGTGTTTTATTGTTCATAATTAATATTCTAAATCCCACGTAAAAAGAGTGATGTTCATATGTTGGTAATAGTCAGTGTTCTATTAATAGTTAATATTCTAAATTAAATTAAAAAAATAAAAGGCCTAAACTAAACACGAGCTCCTAGCCGCTACCCGACTAGGCAGCTTGTGCAGCTCGCTCTCAAGTTGGTCGCAGACGAGAGAAGAGATGGAGACAGGATAAGGTGAAAACATCTGTTAGAAAAATATCTTTCTAAAAAAAATCTAAATTTATTACAAAAAAAATCTAAATAAATATACCATATTTTCTGGACCACAGGGCGCACCGGATTAAAAGGCGCATTAAAGGAGTCATATTATTATTATGATTTTTTTCTAAATGTAAAAGACTTCCTTGTGGTCTACATAACATGTGATGGTGGTTCTTTGGTCAAAATGTTGCATAGATGATGTTTTACTGATCATCTTCAAGTCACTTTCTGACAGTCTCTTCAGGATGCACCGTTTTGTGGGCGGGTCTTATTTATGTGCCTCCACTTCGACAGCGTCTTCTCCCCGTCATCTTTGTTGTAGCGGTGTAGCGTGCAAGGACGGGAGTGGAAGAAGTGTCAAAAGATGGCGCTAACTGTTTTAATGACATTCAGACTTTACTTCAATCAATAACAGAGCAGCATGTCCTCATCCGTGGCTCACTAGTGCAACAACAACGCCCAAAATGTGTCCCGTGAAAAACCGTCCGACCGGAACTCTCTAATAACTAAAGTTCCTTGGGTGAATAATGTAAACTCACTGTACCGGTATGTTTTAGCGCTTTCATGGCGAGTTTACTGACAGATATAAGTAAGAACTTTACACTACTTTATATTAGAAATGGCAACAGCGGAGGATGGATGTCCCGTAACAAGAAGGTAGAGGAAAAGAAGAAGCTTATGACTACAGCGTCGTCACGGACTACAACTGCGGACGCTCGCATAGTTTCAGGACTTATGCAGATCCCAAATACAGATCAGCAGGTACCAGAATGTAAGAAAAGTTCCATCCATCCATCCATTTGCTACCGCTTATTCCCTTCGGGGTCGCGGGGGGCGCTGCTTTTGCATAATATTGTGAAACAAAACTCCAGATAATATGTCTGCTAATAGGTGCCATTTTGCAGCCCTTATACACACACCATAATAATACTCCTATGTTGAAGCACAATACAATCCATGAAGTCGTAACTAAAACATTTTGACATATTTTTGAGCGCCACGTGTAATGTTCTATATTTTCAATGGAACATTTAAAGTTTTGGTGTTGTTTACTGGCGTCATATTGCAGTCTACATGTATCTCTTATGTGTGACTGTCATCTACTGGTCACACTTTCCATTACACCGTGTACCAAATAAAATTGCTTCCAGGTAAGTAAGCACAACCAGAATTATTCATTAGGCGCACCGGATTATAAGGCGCAATGTCGAGTTTTGAGAAAATGAAAGGATTTTAAGTGGGCCTCATAGTCCGAAAAATACGGTAACTAGAAAACGTAAGTATCTTTATAATGTTGTTATTTACATGGTTTGACAAAAGCTACATCTATATTTTTTGTCCTCACAAAATCATTTTTGTTTTAAATTCATATTATGTTTATAAACTCAGGAAATACGTCCCTGGACACATGAGAATTTAAATTATGACCGTTGTATGATCCTGTAACTACTTGGTATCAGATCCATACCTAAATGTGTGGTATCATCCAAAACTAATGTAAAGTATCAAACAACAGAAGAATAAGTGATTATTACATTTGAACAGAAGTGTAGATAGAACATGTTGAAACAGAAAGTAAGCAGATATTAACAGTAAATGAACAAGTAGATTAATAATCCATTTTTACAGCTTGTCCTTTAAAATGTCGACAAAATAATAGGTGTATAAATGACACAATATGTTACTGCATACGTCAGCAGACTAATTAGGCCTTTGTTTGTTTACTTACTACTAAAAGACAAGTTGTCTCGTATGTTCACTGTTTTATTTAAGGACTAAACTGCAATAATAAACATATGTTTAACGCACCCTAAGATTTTTTGTTAAAATAAAGCCAATAATGAATTTTTTTTGTGGTCCCCTTTATTTAGAAAACTATGGAAATACATTTTAGTACTGGTAGCAAAATATTGGTCTGGAGACAACCCTACACTGCAGCCTGAACATAGCCTTAGATTCATGACAAAGGCTTCGCTACACATCTTAAAAATCAAGTTTGGAGCTCTATGTGAAAATTAGGTGGGAAAACGATGTAACATTTTGAGGACAGCTGTAGAATGGGGCTGAGAAGAACGTAAGGTGTGTCCAGTGCAGATTAAGATGGTTCTTATTTGATAGTCTTCCTTCCCACAACAACGAGCCCCACCATGCAGGCCCTTCGTTGTGTTCCAGATCCTTTCATCTCCTAAAGACAACACACTCACTAACTGCTGTGCACTCGCTGGTTATTTCCCCGGGCCAGCGTGAGCACACAACGCCCGCCTCCTCCCAGCGAGCTGGCGCTGCAGTGAGACTCGGAAACTTCCAGACTACAATAATAGAAGGCAACAAGTTGACGGTGTGACACAAATGTGTTACCGCCAAGATGTTTGGGTCCAATTTGGCCGCTTGGAGTTACCGCATATGAAGAGTGAGAGTAGTATCCCAGTAGTATCATCGTGTTAAAGCACCGTATAGAATGTACAGTATTGTGCAAGAGGCCAAAATTAGATTGCTCAACGCTATAATGAGCGTACTCTACACCAGACCTGGGCCAAAGAGGGCCCGTGGCCCATTAAGATTTTTAATCCGGCCCGCCAGACGTTCTACATCATTTTTTTTAGACCTTTAACATCAACAGTGTGATTGCCATTATGATATTGTAAATCCCACGTAAAAGAGGAGCAACGTTCATATGTTGTTAATATTCAGTGTTTTATTGTTCATAGTTAATATTGTAAATCCCACGTAAAAGAGGAGCAACGTTCATATGTTGTTAATATTCAGTGTTTTATTGTTCATAGTTAATATTGTAAATCCCACGTAAAAGAGGAGCGATGTTCATATGTTGTTTATATTCAGTGTTTTATCGTTCATAGTTGATATTGTAAATCCCACGTGAAAGAGGAGTGATGTTCATATGTTGTTAATATTCAGTGTTTTATTAATAGTTAATATTGTAAATCCCACGTAAAAGAGGAGTGATGTTCATATGTTGTTAATATTCAGTGTTTTATTGTTCATAGTTAATATTGTAAATCCCACGTAAAAGAGGAGCGATGTTCATATGTTGTTAATATTCAGTGTTTTATTGTTCATAGTTAATATTGTAAATCCCACGTAAAAGAGGAGTGATGTTCATATGTTGTGACTATTCAGTGTTTTATTGTTAATAGTTAATATTGTAAATCCCACGTAAAAGAGGAGCGACGTTCATATATTGTTTATATTCAGTGTTTTATTGTTGATAGCTAATATTTTAAATCCCACATAAAAGAGGAGCGACGTTCATATATTGTTTATATTCAGTGTTTTATTGTTAATAGTTAATATTGTAAATCCCACGTAAAAGAGGAGCGATGTTCACATGTTGGTCATATTCAGTGTTTTATTGTTAATAGTTAATATTGTAAATCCCACGTAAAAGAGGAGCGACGTTCATATGTTGTTAATATTCAGTGTTTTATTATTGATAGTTAATATTGTAAATCCCATGTAAGAGGAACGATGTTCATATGTTGTTAATATTCAGTGTTTTATTGTTAATAGTTAATATTGTAAATCCCACGTAAAAGAGGAGCGACGTTCATATATTGTTTATATTCAGTGTTTTATTGTTGATAGCTAATATTTTAAATCCGACATAAAAGAGGAGCGACGTTCATATATTCTTTATATTCAGTGTTTTATTGTTAATAGTTAATATTGTAAATCCCAAGTAAAAGAGGAGCGACGTTCATATGTTGTTAATATTCAGTGTTTTATTGTTAATAGTTAATATTGTAAATCCCACGTAAAAGAGGAGCGATGTTCATCTGTTGTTAATATTCAGTGTTTTATCGTTAATAGTTAATATTGTAAATCCCACGTAAAAGAGGAGCGATGTTCATCTGTTGTTAATATTCAGTGTTTTATCGTTAATAGTTAATATTGTAAATCCCACGTAAAAGAGGAGCGATGTTCATATGTTGTTAATATTCAGTGTTTTATTGTTCATAGTTAATATTGTAAATCCCACGTAAAAGATGAGCGATGTTCATATGTTGTTAATATTCAGTGTTTTATTATTAATAGTTAATATTGTAAATCCCACGTAAAAGAGGAGCGATGTTCATATGTTGTTAATATTCAGTGTTTTATTGTTAATAGTTAATATTGTAAATCCCACGTAAAAGAGGAGCGATGTTCATGTGTTGTTAATATTCACTGTTTTATTATTGCAGCTGCCCACATGACGTGAATTTTTAAAACTGGGTTGAACTAGCTTTTTTATCTTATGTTGTATTTTTTTTTTGTATAATGTTTGGTAATGTATGTATTTTTTATTTTGTATGCCCCTATATGGACCCCAGGAAGACTAGTAGTCGCCTTGGCGTCAGTTAACGGGGATCCATTCAATAAACAATAAACAATTGTTCATAGTTAATATTGTAAATCCCACGTAAAAGAGGAGCGATGTTCATATGTTGTTTATATTCAGTGTTTTATTGTTCATAGTTAATATTGTAAATCCCACGTAAAAGAGGAGCGATGTTCATATGTTGTTTATATTCAGTGTTTTATCGTTCATAGTTGATATTGTAAATCCCACGTGAAAGAGGAGTGATGTTTATATGTTGTTAATATTCAGTGTTTTATTGTTCATAGTTAATATTGTAAATCCCACGTAAAAGAGGGGTGATGTTCATATGTTGTTAATATTCAGTGTTTTATTGTTCATAGTTAATATTGTAAATCCCACGTAAAAGAGGAGCGATGTTCATATGTTGTTAATATTCAGTGTTTTATCGTTCATAGTTAATATTGTAAATCCCACGTGAAAGAGGAGCGATGTTCATATGTTGTTAATATTCAGTGTTTTATTGTTCATAGTTAATATTCTAAATCCCACTTTCTTTATTTTCATGTACCTTTTGGGTGTCCCATTCAGTAAAAAACTGTACAATTCCATTCCTTTTTTTTTGTAGTGGTCTGTCATAACTTTTTTAGAACTCTATCGAACATTGTGACTTTTGGTATTAGTGTCCCTGGAAAAAAGGGAGCCAAACACACATACTGTACAGCAGGATTTTTACAGCTAAATGTGCATGTATCATTTATACACACATACACATTGGCCCCCCTGACACATGTTTTCTCTCAATGTGGCCCCCCCGAGGCAAAATATTTGCCCAGCTCTGCTCCACACTCTACACATACACAGTTGAGAGCAAAAAGTGGTTTGTGTACTACAACAGTTTTATAAGAAGGATTACGCTCACAAAAAAATGGTTGAGAATCTACATAAAAGTACATAAGCAGGGATTTATTTTTGCCAATTTTTCTGGTAATTGTGCATTTATTTATGTACTAATAGTAGTATTTTACATTTTTAGTATTTGTTGGCCCTATATATATATATATATATATATATATATATATATATATATATATATATATATATATATATATATATATATATATATATATATATATATATATATATATATATATATATATGTATGTATGTATGTATATATATACTGTATATATATATATATATATATATATGTATGTATATATATACTGTATATATGTATATATATATATATATATGTATGTATGTATGTATATATATACTGTATATATGTATATATATACACAGTGTGCATATATATATATATATATATATATATATATATATACACAGTGTGCATATATATATATATATATATATATATATATATATATACATGTTTATAAAAATGTTTAACATTTTATACATCATAAACAATATTTATAATTATTGATATTGACCGACATTAATCACTTATATAGTGATACAGTTTTCAGCCATATTGTCAATATTTACAATAATCAATATTGACTGATATTTATCACTTATTAGTGATACAGTTTTCAGCCATATTGTCAATATTTACAATTATCGATATTGACCGATATTGATCACTTATAAAGCGATACAGGTTTCAGCCAAATTGTCAATATTTATAATTATCGATATTGACTGATATTAATCACTTATATAGTGATACAGTTTTCAGCCATATTGTCAATATTTACAATTATCAATATTGACTGATATTAATCACTGATATAGTGATACAGTTTTCAGCCATATTGTCAATATTTACAATTATCGATATGGACTGAAATTAATCACTTATATAGTGATACAGTTTTCAGCCATATTGTCAATATTTACAATTATCGATATTGACCGATATTAATCACTTATACAGTGATACAGTTTTCAGCCATATTGTCAATATTTACAATTATCGATATTGACGGATATTAATCACTTATACAGTGATACAGTTTTCAGCCATATTGTCAATATTTACAATTATCGATATTGACCGATATTAATCACTTATATAGTGATACAGTTTTCAGCCATATTGTCAATATTTACAATTATCGATATTGACTGATATTAATCACTTATATAGTGATACAGTTTTCAGCCATATTGTCAATATTTACAATTATCGATATTGACTGATATTAATCACTTATTAAGTGATACAGTTTTCAGTCATAATGTGAATATTTACAATTATCGATATTGACTGATATTAATCACTTATTAAGTGATAGAGTTTTCAGTCATAATGTCAATATTTACAATTATCGATATTGACTGATATCAATCACTTATATAGTGATACAGTTTTCAGCCATATTGTCAAGCCCTAATCAGAAAAAGCTCTCTGAAAATCATCAGAATTTATATTTATTTTTCAACTTTTTTGTTGTTGTTTTTCATTCTGTGTTGTTCATTGTTTGT
>NC_084752.1:8898344-8900844 GCF_033978785.1 Entelurus aequoreus
CAAGACAAATACAACAGGGCTATCCTAAGTGCGGCCCTGGGGCCATTTGCGGCCCGCGGCTTGTCTTTTATTGGCCGGCGACACATTCCAAAGACAAAATAAACCCACATCCAGGACTAGAACATTACTACAACAACATGCAATTTCAGAAGAAATTGCGCGAGTCGAACTTCAATGGTAAAGTTGGTATGGTGAACGTTAGAATTAAGTACCAAGTTACATGACTTTGAAGCGTATGCACGCAAAGTACCTTAAAAATAAAAAGGTTAGCATGCTAATAGTTAGCATGCGTCAACTACTATGAGGCGTTCGGCTGCTAAATTAGCTAAAAAAGTTAGCGTAGTATTGTTAGTATGATAATAGTTAATGTGTCAAGTACAAAGTTATATGACTAAGGCGTTCGGCTGCAAAATTGGCATAAAAAGTTAGTGTTAGACTTTTGACTGCATTTATTTAATATTTAGAATGCATGAAAAAATATATCCGTTGTCATGTCTTTCATAATGATTGTGAACGATAAGCAAAAAAAAAAAAAAAAAAGTACAGTTCCCCTTTAAAATGCCATAATAAATAATACAGAGACAATACGGCATAGTGATATGGCAAAAGAATATATCACAGTAAATTTTTTTTCATATCATCTGAGCTCAATTAAAATCATAATTTTTTTAAACATTTTTTAAAATTCTTTTTGACCTGCCAGTTTAAATCATTTCTACAAAAAACGAGAAATTGCTTCGACATTTTTATAAAATACTGAGTCAATAAACTGGCAGATTGAAATAAAATGTAATAAGAATATTTAAAATGCTCACTTAAGAGTAAAACAAGTATAAATATTAAATATAACAAAAACACAATGAACTATTTTACAGTCCTGAGATGTTGTTGCAGTTACACAAGACTAAAACAAACACAATTGCCTCATTGGGGATAATGAAGAGGTTTTAAAATGATGATGTTACATTTGTATACATCATTGCAACTTGCAAAAGTGCATCCTCTTTAAAAACAATACATACTAGCGGATGCTATGTGAAAGGCAAAGGTGGACTTTGTACTTTGTTTTGCTCAAACAATCGTGTGTAATATAAGAAAATAAGGAACGAGTTAAAATATTTTGTAGCGATTGTTGCACTGTCTAATCGCCGATCGGATCTAGGGGTGCACAAAAAAAAAAAAAATCGCAATACTTTTTTATCCTGATTCTTAATCTATTATCATTTTCAGAAATCGATTTTAACTTTTTTAAATAAAAAATAAATAAATAAATAAAATAAAAAGACTTAAAAAAAAAAAAAAAAATATATATATATATATATATATATATATATATATATATATATATATATATATATATATATATATATATATATATATATATAGGGCTGGGCGATATATCTATATACTCGATATATCAATATACTCGATACATCTCGGATTTGTCTCTGTGCGATATAGAAAATGACTATACCGTGATATTCGAGTATACGTTCTCAGGCAGTTGCTTTTAGCTGCGGGCATTACACTGCAGGCGTTTCTCACTCTTACTTGTCTCTCCTTCTCACAGAGACATAAAACAAGCGCACCTTCTTACATACGTCACATACGTATACGCCCTCGCGGAGCAGAGAGGTAGCAGCATGGGTAACGTTAGCTGCGGTGCGAGTGGTAATACGAGAGAAAGAAGGTACGAATCTGGTAACAAATGAAGGGAGAATTAATTCCCAAGAAAAACAGCAGGGGGTCCATCGTCTGGCGGTGGTTTGGCTTCAAGCGGGAAGATGTCGAACAGACAACCGTAATTTGTCAAGTGTGGGGCAAAAGCGTTGCTACAAAAAGTAGCATTACTGCTAATATGTAGCATCATTTAAAAAGTCACCCGCTCAAGAATGAAGAGTGCTTGAAACTCCGCATGTCAACATCTCCGTTCCGTGCCGAACATGCCCAAGCAACCATTTCCACATCAACACTGTGGTATAGCTCGGTTGGTAGAGTGGCCGTGCCATCAACCTGAGGGTTGCAGGTTCGATCCCCGCTTCCGCCATCCTAGTCACTGCCGTTGTGTCCTTGGGCAAGACACTTTACCCACCTGCTCTCAGTGCCACCCACACTGGTTTAAATGTAACTTAGATATTGGGTTTTCACTATGTAAAGCGCTTTGAGTCACTAGAGAAAAGCGCTATATAAATATAATTCACTTCACTTCACTTCAAAAAAATAGTCAACAACAGAAGGAAATAACGTCTGTAGGAACCTACCACATAGTGAATGATTTGAATTCCTATTGTGCAGCTCATTTTTATTTGACACTTATTGAAATATCTTGGGTGACATCATGCACAAAAGTGCACTTTATGTGTTTTAAACTATTGTAGTGGGGTTCTGTACAAAAAGTGCAGTTTTGATATGTCATCTTAGTGACATCATGCACAAAAGTGTACTCATAGCTTGTTTTAAAATGTCTCTGACAATCTTGCACTTTCTGTTTTGAAATGAC
>NC_084752.1:8905844-8947017 GCF_033978785.1 Entelurus aequoreus
GACTGGACTCTCACACTATTATGTTACATCCACTATGGACTGGACTCTCACACTATTATGTTAGATCCACTATGGACTGGACTCTCACACTATTATGTTACATCCACTATGGACTGGACTCTCACACTATTATGTTAGATCCACTATGGACTGGACACACACTATTATGTTAGATCCATTATGAACTGGACTCTCACTATTATGTTAGATCCACTATGGACTGGACTCTCACACTATTATGTTAGATCCACTATGGACTTGACTCTCACAATATTATGTTAGATCCACTATGGACTGGACTCTCACACTATTATGTTAGATCCACTATGGACTGGACTCACACTATTATGTTAGATCCACTATGGACTAGACTCTCACTATTATGTTAGATCCACTATGGACTGGACTCTCACACTATTATGTTAGATCCACTATGGACTTGACTCTCACAATATTATGTTAGATCCACCATGGACTGGACTCTCACACTATTATGTTAGATCCACTATGGACTGGACTCTCACACTATTATGTTAGATCCACTATGGACTGGACTCTCACACTATTATGTTGGATCCACCATGGACTGGACTCTCTCACTATTATGTTAGATCCACTATGGACTGGACTCTCACACTATTATGTTAGATCCACCATGGACTGGACTCTCTCACTATTATGTTAGATCCACTATGGACTGGACTCTCACACTATTATGTTAGATCCACTATGGACTGGACTCTCACACTATTATGTTAGATCCACTATGGACTGGACTCTCACACTATTATGCTAGATCCACTACGGACTGGACTCTCACACTATTATGTTAGATCCACTATGGACTGGACTCTCACTATTATGTTAGATCCACTATGGACTGGACTCTCACACTATTATGTTAGATCCACTATGGACTGGACTCTCACACTATTATGTTAGATCCACTATGGACTAGACTCACACTATTATGTTAGATCCACTATGGACTAGACTCACACTATTATGTTAGATCCACTATGGACTGGACTCTCACACTATTATGTTAGATCCACTATGGACTGGACTCTCACAATATTATATTAGATCCACTATGGACTGGACTCACACTATTATGTTAGATCCACTATGGACTGGACTCTCACACTATTATGTTAGATCCACTATGGACTGGACTCTCACACTATTATGTTAGATCCAATATGGACTGGACTCTCACACTATTTTGTTAGATCCACTATGGACTGGACTCTCACAATATTATATTAGATCCACTATGGACTGGACTCACACTATTATGTTAGATCCACTATGGACTGGACTCTCACACTATTATGTTAGATCCACTATGGACTGGACTCTCACACTATTATGTTAGATCCAATATGGACTGGACTCTCACACTATTTTGTTAGATCCACTATGGCCTGGACTCTCACACTATTATGTTAGATCCACTATGGACTGGACTCTCACACTATTATGTTAGATCCTCACACTATTATGTTAGATCCACTATGGACTGGACTCTCACACTATTATGTTAGATCCTCACACTATTATGTTAGATCCACTATGGACTGGACTCTCACACTATTATGTTAGATCCACTATGGACTGGACTCTCACTATTATGTTAGATCTACTATGGACTGGACTCTCACACTATTATGTTAGATCCACTATGGACTGGACTCTCACACTATTATGTTAGATCCACTATGGACTGCACTCTCACTATTATGTTAGATCTACTATGGACTGGACTCTCACACTATTATGTTAGATCCACTATGGACTGCACTCTCACTATTATGTTAGATCTACTATGGACTGGACTCTCACACTATTATGTTAGATCCACTATGGACTGGACTCTCACACTATTATGCTAGATCCACTATGGACTGGACTATCACAATATTATGTTAGATCCACTATGGACTGGACTCTCACTATTATGTTAGATCCACTATGGACTGGACTCACACTATTATGTTAGATCCACTATGGACTGGACTCTCACACTATTATGCTAGATCCACTATGGACTGGACTCTCACTATTATGTTAGATCCACTATGGACTGGACTCTCACACTATTATGTTAGATCCACTATGGACTGGACTCTCACTATTATGTTAGATCCACTATGGACTGGACTCTCTCACTATTATGTTAGATCCACTATGGACTGGACTCTCACACTAATATGTTAGATCCACTATGGACTGGACTCTCACACTATTATGTTAGATCCACTATGGACTGGACTCTCACTATTATGTTAGATCCACTATGGACTGGACTCTCACTATTATGTTAGATCCACTATGGACTGGACTCTCACACTATTATGTTAGATCCACTATGGACTGGACTCTCACACTATTATGTTAGATCCACTATGGACTGGACATCTGCGGTCCCCTCCAAGGTTTCTCATTGTCATCCCATTGGGTTGAGTTTTTCCTTGCCCAGATGTGGGATCTGAGCCCGACGATGCCGTCGTGGCTTGTGCAGCCCTTTGAGACACTCGTGATTTAGGGTTATAAAAATAAACTTTGAAAGTTTATGGTGTCGTTTACTGGCGTCATATCGCAGTCGACACATATCTCTTATGTGTGACTGCCATCTACTGTGTCTGCAGGCCCATAACAACTATGTGAAGAAGTTAAAAAGTGCATTTTGAGTAGAAGATGCATTCAAATACAGTAGTTAGTTTGAATACTATGAGTGCATGACAGGAGATATCCCGTGTTGCATTTAAATATTAAACACCAGTAACTTCTACACACTGATGTTCCCTTTTTATTTTGCATTTGGATAACATGTAAAGTTTAAAATTCCACAGCGCGATAAAGGAAACTGCGTGACACGTGCGGGGCCATTTCAACTTGTATTGTTGTGCTTGTTTTGACCTCCATGTTGTCCTGCTTTATTTCCCTCCTCCGTTTTATGCATACAAACTCTGGGTGACCTTTCCCAAAACAGCAAATCATGATTATCACTCTCATGTAAAAAGACACGCTGTTTTCACTGTAAACAAAGCGCACACACACACACACACACACACACACACACACACACACACACACACACACACACACACACACACTAATCTCCCTCCTCTATGGCCCCCCTGGGTCAGTCAAGGGGCAGCAACACACTTCCATGTCATTACCGTCTAAAACTGGCTTGGCTGATGCAGAACAAAAGGGACACATGCCCACGTCCAGCATGTGCTGTAGCGCTGATCACATGATGCAAACAAAAACGCCACCCGGTATCTCAAGTGTTTCCAGCAAGCGGCATGCCGTGCACCGTCTTAAAGGGGAACGGCGCTTTTTTTTTTGCATATCATTCACAACCCTTTTGTAGGACAAGCACACCTTTTTTTTAATGTATTCTAACTCGTAAATGAAAGTTAGCAAAAGTCAGTTAACAATGGAGCCAATGCGATCTGCTCTATTCTGTCTTAAAAGCGCTCTAAAGAAAACATCCATCGTTTTATATACACGCTGTGTGTATATATTACATGTAGTAACATTCATAATAACATTACATATATACACGCCGTGTGTATATATGTAATGTAGTAACATTCATAATAACATGTAATATATACATGATGTAAGTATATATGTAATGTACTAACAGTCATAATAACATGCAATATTTACATGATGTAAGTATATACTGTATGTAGTATCTAGTAACATTCATAATGACATGTAATATATACATGATGTAAGTATATATGTCATGTAGTAACATTCATAATAACATGTAATGTATACATGATGTAAGTATATATGTCATGTAGTAACATTCGTAATAACATGTAATATATACATGATGTAAGTATATATGTAATGTAGTAACATTCATAACAACATGTAAGATATACACGCTGTGTGTATATATGTAATGTAGTAACATTCATAACAACATGTAAGATATACACGCTGTGTGTATATATGTAATGTAGTAACATTCATAACAACATGTAAGATATACACGCTGTGTGTATATATGTAATGTAGTAACAGTCATAATAACATGTAATATATACACGCTGTGTGTATATATGTAATGTAGTAACATCCATAATAACATGTAATATATACATGATGTAAGTATGTATGTAATGTACTAACAGTCATAATAACATGCAATACATACATGATGTAAGTATATATGTAGTATCTAGTAACATTCATAATAACATGTAATATATAAATGATGTAAGTATATATGTAATGTAGTAACATTCGTAATAACATGTAATATATACATGATGTAATTATATATGTAATGTAGTAACATCTGTAATAACATGTAATAAATACATGTAAGTATATATGTAATGTAGTAACAGTCATAATAACATGTAATATTTACATGATGTAAGTATATATGTAATGTAGTAACATTCATAATAACATGTAATGTATACATGATGTAAGTATACATGTAGTATCTAGTAACATTCATAATAACATGTAATAAATACATGATGTAAGTATATATGTCATGTAGTAACATTCATAATTACATGTAATATATACATGATGTAAGTATGTATGTAATGTAGTAACATTCATAATAACATGTAATATATACATAATGTAAGTTTGTATGTAATGTAGTAACATTTATAATAACATGTAATTTATACATGATGTAAGTATATGTTATGTTATGTTATGTTATTTTCATTTATTATGCGCCCCCCAACCAATATATATCATGTAACATTCATAATAACATGTAATATATACAGTACATGATGTAAGTATATATGTCATGTAGTAACATTCATAATAATGTTAAAAACAGTACTATACTCTGAAAAAGTACTGGTTTGCCATATATATATTTTTTTTACAGGCATGACAGCATGTCATCGTCACGCCGTGACATTGCTGGTTTTACGAGCAGAGGAGCATGTTCGGCAGCGCGCACACACAGAGTACTTACAAGCAGACACAGTGTGTAGACAGAAAAAGGAGAATGGACGCATTTTGGCTTAAAAAGTAAAGATAAAGGTGAAGTTATAACACTGAAACACCTTCAGGAAGAAGTGCTTTAAGACATGCTAACATACATTTGCAGTCTGCAGTGTTTTAGCTACTTCTAAATCACTAATCCTGGCCTCCTGGCGACAAATAAAGCATGTTTCTTACAAGTATCATTATCACTGCAGGATGAGGAATAGCTAAACATGCTTCACTACACACCGTAGGAGGATACAATAGCTCACCGGCGTCACAATGTAAACAAACGCCATGACATCCACTGTAATGATACCAAGTATCTAGTCGATACTACTATGATTACATCGATATTTTTTAATCATCACAAAATATTTTTTCCTTTTAAAAAAAAATTCATATTATGTTTGTAAACTCAGGAAATACGTCCCTGGACACATGAGAACTTAAATTAGTACCGGTTCCCGGGCATGACAGCGCGTCGTGACATTGCTGGTTTTGCGAGCAGAGGAGCATGTTCGGCAGCGCGCACACACGGAGTACTTACAAGCAGACACAGAGTGTAGACAGAAAAGGGAGAACGGACGCATTTTGGCTTAAAAACTAAGGATAAATCTGAAGTTATAACACTGAAAAACCCTCAGGGAGCCGGCGTCACAATGTAAAACAAACACCATGGGTGGATCTACACCTGACATCCACTGTAATGATACCAAGTACAAGAGCGTATCTAGATGAAATCAATATTTTTTATCTAAAAATAAAAAAAAATCATATTATGTTTACAAACATCCCTGGACACATGAGAACTTAAATTATGACCATTGTATGATCCTGTAACTACTTGGTATCGGATCGATACCTAAATGTGTGGTATCATCCAAAACTAATGTGAAGTATCAAAGAAGAGAAGAATAAGCGATTATTACATTTGAACAGAAGTGTAGATAGAACATGTTGAAAGAGGAAAATAAGCAGATATTAACAGTAAATGAACAAGTGGATTAATAATATTTTTTTTTACAGTTTGTCCTTAATAATGTTGACAAAATAATAGGTAGATAAATGACACAAAATGTTACTGCATATGTCAGCAGACTAATTAGGAGTCTTTGTTTGTTTACTTACTACTAAAAGACAAGTTGTCTATAGGGATGTCCGATAATATCGGCCTGCCGATATTATCGGCCGATAAATGCGTTAAAATGTAATATCGGAAATTATCGGTATCGGTTTTTTTATTATCTGTATCTTTTTTTTGTTTTTTGTTTTTTATTATTAAATCAACATAAAAAACACAAGATACACTTACAATTAGTGCACCAACCCCAAAAACCTCCCTCCCCCCATTTCTTTCTGTTATCAATATTCAGGTTCCTACATTATATATCAATATATAGCAATACAGTCTGCAAGGGATACAGTCCGTAAGCACACATGATTGTGCGTGCTGCTGGTCCACTAATAGTACTAACCTTAGAGAGGGACGGCGTGGCGAAGTTGGTAGAGTGGCTGTGCCAGCAATCGGAGGGTTGCTGGTTACTGGGGTTCAATTCCCACCTTCTACCTTCCTAGTCACGTCCGTTGTGTCCTTGGGCAAGACACTTCACCCTTGCTCCTGATGGCTGCTGGTTAGCGCCTTGCATGGCAGCTCCCTCCATCAGTGTGTGAATGTGTGTGAATGGGTGAATGTGGAAATACTGTCAAAGCGCTTTGAGTACCTTGAAGGTAGAAAAGCGCTATACAAGTATAACCCATTTATCATTTATTTATTTACCTTTAACAGTTAATTTTACTCATTTTCATTCATTACTAGTTTCTATGTAACTGTTTTTTATATTGTTGTACTTTCTTTTTTATTCAAGAAAATGTTTTTAATTTAGTTATCTTATTTTTTTATTTTTTTTTAAAAGTACCTTATCTTCACCATACATGGTTGTCCAAATTAGGCATAATAATGTGTTAATTCCACGACTGCATATATCGGTTGATATCGGTATCGGTAATTAAAGAGTTGGACAATATCGGAATATCGGCAAAAAGCCATTATCGGACATCCCTAGTTGTCTAGTATGTTCACTATTTTATTTAAGGACTAAATTACAATAATAGTACCCTAAGAGTTTTTTTGTCCAAATAAAGCCAATAATGCCATTTTTTTTGTGGTCCCCTTTATTCAGAAAAGTATGGAAAAGTACCAAATATTGGTATGGCGACAACCCTACAGTGGAGATGTGTTCAGTCAGTAAAAAACTTCCCCCGTGGCGCATATTTTTGCTCCACCGTGACAAAAAAAAATGTCTTTAGCAGCGGTGAAGAAGTGGCTTCCTCACGTGCTCGCCACATGCACTCATCTTCTATCGGTCCCACCCACCTTATGTCTGTTTTTAGCAGCC
The DNA here is from genome assembly GCF_033978785.1 of Entelurus aequoreus. Classification (NCBI taxonomy): domain Eukaryota; kingdom Metazoa; phylum Chordata; class Actinopteri; order Syngnathiformes; family Syngnathidae; genus Entelurus; species Entelurus aequoreus. Next base: position 8,913,239 of record NC_084752.1, read on the forward strand.
CGGTTAAAAAACAGAAGCCTGACAAAAAACAAAAAAACCAGCTGGGGCTGACAAAGCGGAGGAACGCTGCAAACGGGTGATGATTAGCAGGTGTGGGAATGTGGTTCTCTGAGAACGTCCACAGACTAAGCAGCACCTGGGTGGGACTTAGAGAGTCAAACATACAAACGCGGAGCTTCAAAGCATGGCGAGGATCAACATGGTTATTGTTCACACTGTGCTCCCTCCGACACCGGGCGATACGTCTGTGCAACAGGTGACCTCCCAGCTTAGATCTCCTGGGACAAAGCCTTGGCGAGGAGGATTATTTAGACAGGATCCGGCATGACCTCTGCACCACACACACACACACACATATACACTTTGTCCTCCACTTTGCAACATTTAGTTAACTCTTAAAGGCCTACTGAAATGATTTTTTTTTAATTTAAACGGGAATAGCAGATCCATTCTATGTGTCATACTTGATCATTTCGCGATATTGCCATATTTTTGCTGAAAGGATTTAGTAGAGAAAATCGACGATAAAGTTCGCAACTTTTGCTCGCTGATAAAAAAAAAGCCTTGCCTGTACTGGAAGTGGCGTGACATCACAGGAGCTAGTATTCCTCACAATTCCACGTTGTTTACAATGGAGCGAGAGAGATTCGGACCGAGAAAGTGACGATTACCCCATTAATTTGAGCGAGGATGAAAGATTCGTAGATGAGGAACGTTACAGTGAATGACTTGAGAGGCAGTGCAGGACGTATCTTTTTTCGCTCTGACCGTAACTTAGGTACAAGCTAGCTCATTGGATTCCACACTCTCCTTTTTCTATTGTAGATCACGGATTTGTATTTTAAACCACCTCGGATACTATATCCTCTTGAAAATGAGAGTCGAGCACGCGAAATGGACATTCAGTGCCTTTTATCTCCACGACATGCTTAAGCTACGAGCTAACGTGATAGCATCTTGCTTTAACTGCATATAGAAACAAAAGAAATAAACCCCTGACTGGAAGGATAGATAGAAAATCAACAATACTATTAAACCGTGGACATGTAAATACACGGTTAATGCTTTCCAGGCTGGCTGAAGGTTAACAATGCTGTGCTAACGACGCCATTGAAGCTAACTTAGCAACCGGACTGCACAGAGCTATGCTAAAAACATTAGCTCTCCACCTACGCCAGCCAGCCCTCATTTGCTCGTCGACACCCGTGCTCACCTGCGTTCCAGCGATCGGCAGAAGGACGAAGGACTTCACCCCATGCGTTTGGCGGCCCGGAGACGTAGGAAGTCAAGGTGAGGTCGGCGGCTAGCGCGGCTAGCGCTCCAACAAAGTCCTCCTGGCTGTGTTGCTGTAGTCCGCTGCTAATACACCGATCCCACCTACAACTGTCTTCTTTGCAGCCTTCATTGTTCATTAAAAAAATTGCAAAAGATGTCCAGAATACTGTAGAATTGTGAAATGAAAACAGAGCTTTTTGTATAGGATTCTACGGGGTACCATAACTTCCGTTACGCTGACTTCGTCACGCGCATACGTCATCATACCGCGACGTTTCAGCCGGATATTTCCCGGGAGATTTAAAATGTCACTTTATAAGTTAACCCGGCCGTATTGGCATGTGTTGCAATGTTAAGATTTCATCATTGATATATAAACTATCAGACTGCGTGGTCGGTAGTAGTGGCTTTCAGTAGGCCTTTAAAGCTACAACACGGAGTAAACACAGGCGGTTAGCATCAATCAATCCTACTTTTTCAGCCATCTAATACCAGCCTACGTCGTGCTAACTCGCCATCTTCCTCTTCTGGCTTTGTCTTTGTCGACACATCTAAAACCCGCACAGTGGCTGTGTGATACTGTTCCACTCCAATCCTGTAGGTGGCGGTGATGCACGTTACTGTATCAGCAAAAAGTGGAAAGGAGGTCCTTCATTACTTCCAAATTGCATTCCTTTGAAATATGTCCCGACCGAAATCGGTGACAGTTTTTTCGTAACCTTATGAGCTTGTATCTGCTGGATCTGGTGGGGCAGTGTTTTGGCTACTTCAAAATCACTAATCCTGGGCGCCATGGCGACAAATAAAGTACGTTTCTTACAGGTATCATTATCACCGCAGGACGAGGAATAGCTAAACATGCTTCACTACACACCAAAGCTCACCGGCTTAACAATGTAAACAAACGCCATGGGTGGATCTACATCTGACATCCACTGTAATGATACCAAGTACAGGAGCATATCTGGTCGATACTACTATGATTACATCAGTATTTTTAAGCATCACAAAACCTTTTATATTCATATTATGTTTATAAACTCAGGAAATATGTCCCTGGACACATGAGGACTTTGAATATGACCAATGTATGAACTACTTGGTATCGGATCGATACCTACATTTGTGGTATCGTCCAAAACGAATGTAAAGTAGCAAACAAGAGAAGAATAAGTGATTATTACATTTTAACAGAAGTGGAGATAGAACATGTTGAAACAGAAAATAAGCAGATATTAACAGTAAATAAACAAGTGGATTAATAATACATTTTTACAGTTTGTCCCTCATAATGTAGACAAAATAATAGGTAGATAAATGACACAATATGTTTCTGCCTACGTCAGCAGACTAATTAGGAGTCTTTGTTTGTTTACTTACTACTAAAAGACAAGTTGTCTAGTATGTTCACTATTTTATTTAAGGACTAAATTGCAATAATAAACATATGTTTAATGTAGGGCTGCAACAACTAATCGATTAAATTCGTTTATAAAAATAGTTGCCGATTAATTTAGTCATCGATTCGTTGGATCTATGCTATGCGCATGCGCAGGGGCAATTTTTTAAAATTTTATTTCATTTATTTATTTTTTTATAAACCTTTATTTATAAACTGCAACATGTACAAACAGCTGGGAAACAATAATCAAAATAAGTATGGTGCCAGTATGCTGTTTTTAAAATAAAAAAAAATACTGGAAAGGATAGAAATGTAGTTTGTCTCTTTTATCCGATTATTAATCGATTAATCGAAGTAATAATCGACAGATTAATCGATTATCAAATTAGTTGTTAGTTGCAGCCCTAGTTTAATGTACCCTAAGATTTTTTGTTTAAAAAAAGCCAATAATGACATTTTTTGTGGTGCCCTTTATTTAGAAAAGTATCGAAATACATTTTGGTACCGGTACCAAAATATTGGTACTGGGACAACCCCAGAAATGTCACTACATATCGCATCAGCCAATGAGGAGGCTCCTTTGTTGGTTGACCACCAGGAAGACGAATGATTTTGTCTTCCGGGGTTTTATTGACTAAAATACTTCATTAAAAGGCACAGACAGCACGCAGACGTACATTTTTTGCAGAAATGATTACTGTTACGATTTCCTGTATGATGCTAATATGATTTTTTTTTCTTTCGTTAAAGAATATAACTTAGGCATCCTTGCTTTGATGCAATCGGATTGTATTATTAAAAAAATAGATATTAGGTAATTTTTTGACAACTTTATCCAGATTTGCACAAAAATGTATGGATTTCCTGTTGTTGTTTTTTTGTTTTAATATTCCTGCTAACTAACAAAAAAAAACACCATTACATCTTACATTTTTTATGGAGCCCCTAAAGGGACATGGGGGAAAAATGTTTTTATTATAATTAATTAATTAATTTATTTTTTAGACATGTATCTCGTGCGCATGAGAAAGTTTCTTGTGCGCACGAGATAGTTTATTTTTTTATAAAATTATTATTTTTTTTAAATTATAAAATAATTAAAAATACTTCTTTTTAAATAATTTTATAAAAAGTTTCTCGTGCGCACGAGAAACTATTAAAAAAAAAAATATAGTTCTAATTAATAATTATAAAATAATTAATAATACTTTTTAAAATAATTTTATAAAAAGTTTATTGTGTGCACAAGATAGTTTCTTGTGCACACGACATACATGTCTAAAAATAAATACATACATTTTCATAATTTTTATAACATTTTTTTTTTTAATTATAAAATAATTAAAAATACTTTAAAAAAAAAAATTTTTATAAAAAGTTTCTCGTGCGCACGAGAAACTATTAAAAAAATATATATATTTCTAATTAATAATTATAAAATAATTAATAATACTTTCTAAAATAATTTTATAAAAAGTTTATCGTGTGCACAAGATAGTTTCTTGTGCACACGACATACATGTCTAAAAATAAATACATACATTTTCATAATTTTTATAACATTTTTTTTTTTAAATTATAAAATAATTAAAAATACTTTAAAAAAAAAATAATTTTATAAAAAGTTTCTCGTGCGCACGAGAAACTATTAAAAATATATATATATTTCTAATTAATAATTATAAAATAATTAATAATACTTTTTAAATAATTTTATAAAAAGTTTATCGTGCGCACAAGATAGTTTCTTGTGCACACGACATACATGTCTAAAAATAAATACATACATTTTCATAATTTTTATAACATTTTTTTTTTAATTATAAAATAATTAAAAATACTTTTTTTAAAAAATAATTTTATAAAAAGTTTCTCGTGCGCACGAGAAACTATTAAAAATATATATATATATTTGTAATTAATAATTATAAAATAATTAATAATACTTTTTAAAATAATTTTATAAAAAGTTTATCGTGCGCACAAGATAGTTTCTTGTGCGCACGAGATACATGTCTAAAAAAAATAAATAAATAAAAAAAATTATAAAAAAATAAATTTCCCCCATGTCCCTTTAGTGGCTCCGTACATTTGTATGCAAAAAAAACAATAATTAATAGCTGAAATCATGTCAACGTTGCTGTTTTGTTGTGCTAAACCCTTAAAAATGAAGTCAAAAGAGCTTCAAGTCGAGCACGCCGAAGATCATCTCGTTCAGGAGGCGACCTTTTCGTTTCCCACGTGACGGGAATGTGGGTTAACGTCCGCTGACACTGACACATGTTGCCAGCAACCCTGCGTGGTCAATGTCACATGGAATCCTTCTCAGTTCCCACCAGCCATTTACCGTCACCCCAACATGACTCAAATAGTGGGGGCCCCCCGTGCGTTTGACCCTGGGGAACAGGCTTCATCAGTAGGGTGCAGCATCATATTTGAAACCCCGCTTGGACAAGCTGTGCACTACAAAACATGTTCATTGTCGCCATTAATCCGGACTTTACTCATTTTGATTGAAAAATACACAAAATAATAATTTGTATATATTGCGCTCCTGAGGTAATGTTGCTAATCAGTTTGTATGTATTAATATTAACTGGTTTTATTTAAATACATGGTTCAGTATCAAATGGTTCAAAAATGTAGCACTTTAAATCTTTTCTATTACAGACTAAAAAAAACAATGTTAGTAAAGTTTGTTTTTGTTTTAGGTTGAGCTATATTTCTTTATGTTTGGTTTTCTTTCACGTGATAAAGGCTGCAATGTTATGCGGAGGTGTACTTACAACAATTCAAAAAACAAGAAACCAGCGAAGTTGTCACGTTGTGTAAATAAAAACAGAATACAATGATTTGCAAATCCTTTTCAACTTATATTCAATTGAATAGACTGCAAAGACAAGATATTTAATGTTCACGCTGAGAAACTTCATTTTTTTTTGCAAATAATCATTAACTTGGGATTTAATGGGAGCAACACATTGCAAAAAAGTTGTCAGTGGGGCATTTTTACCACTGTGTTACATGGCCTTTCCTTTTAACAACACTCCGTAAACATTTAGGAACTGAGGAGACACATTTTTAAAAGTTTTTAGGTGGAATTATTTCCCATTCTTGCTTGATGTACAGCTTAAGTTGTGGTATTTTAGGCTTCATAATGCGCCACACATTTTCAATGGGAGACAGGTCTGGACTACAGGCAGGCCAGTCTAGTACCCGCACTCTTTTACTACCAAGCCACGCTGTTGTAACACGTGCAGAATGGGGCTTGGCATCGTCTTGCTGATATAAGCAGGGGCGTCCATGATGACGTTGCTTGGATGGCAACACATGTTGCTCCAAAAGCTGTATGTACCTTTCAGCATTAATGGTGCCTTCACAGATGTGTAAGTTACCCATGTCTTGGGCACTAATACACCCCCATACCATCACACATGCTGGCTTTTACACTTTGCGCCTAGAACAGTCCGGATAGTTCTTTTCCTCTTTGGTCCCCAGTGCATTGTACGGCAAAGTACAATGGCTAAAGTTAGCTCATGTCTGGAGGTGTTTATTGTTGGCTTGTTTGAAACTACTATTAAAAATATTTTAAAAAAACGCGGGTTGGGGTGGGGGGACCCGGGCCAAGTTTGCGGCTGGATAGCATCCAGGCGGTTAGCACTACAGCTGCACATTCCGCACCTTTGCTCAAGAAGTGCTCACTCGTTAACGCCTGGGAAGTGCGTGGCGGCCTGGGAAGCACATCAGAGTGCACCGTCAATGAAACGCTGACCGTAAAGCAAACATATACTGGAGCGTCACAATGGCAGAGAAAAGCAATTAGAAATTGCTATCAAACGAGAGTTCTGAAAGATTCAAAGAAAAGTCAGGAATCGCAGCTCATCACAGATCATAGCATAACATAGCAATGTGCCCTCTCGGGGAGGGGAGTGCATAATCTCTATTTTGCTCTGTGAAGAGACGCAGAGTTTAGTAGATCAGCTTTGCGTGCGCTTTTAAGTTTGCCCGTGTTTTAATACATGCAAACCTTAAGTAGATGGGGGCCAGCTTCATGAAAATTCTGCAAGCACATAAACGCTGCAGGATCGAAAACAAATGCAAAAGAAAAATGTTGCGTAAGCCATAAACGCACATAAACTCTGCAGGGTCGAAAACAAATGCAAAGGAAAAATGTTGCAAAAGCCATAAACGCACATGAAGGCTGCAGGGTCGAAAACAAATGCAAAAGAAAAATGTTGCATAAGCCATAAACGCACATAAGCGCTGCATGGTCGAAAACAAATGCAAAAGAAAAATGTTGCGTAAGCCATAAACTCACAAACGCTGCAGGGTCAAAAACAAATGCAAAAGAAAAATGTTGCATAAGCCATAAACGCACATAAATGCTGCAGGATCGAAAACAAATATAAAAGAAAAATGTTGCATAAGCCATAAACGCACATAAGCGCTGCATGGTCGAAAACAAATGCAAAAGAAAAATGTTGCGTAAGCCATAAACTCACAAACGCTGCAGGGTCAAAAACAAATGCAAAAGAAAAATGTTGCGTAAGCCATAAACGCACATAAACGCTGCAGGATCGAAAACAAATGCAAAAGAAAAATGTTGCGTAAGCCATAAACGCACATAAACGCTGCAGGGTCGAAAACAAATGCAAACGAAAAATGTTGCATAAGCCATAAACGCACATAAACGCTGCAGGGTCGAAAACAAATGCAAAAGAAGAATGTTGCGTAAGCCACAAACGCACATAAAGGCTGCAGTGTCGAAAAAAAATGCAAAAGAAGAATGTTGCGTAAGCCATAAACGCACATAAACGCTGCAGGATCAAAAACAAATATAAAAGAAAAATGTTGCATAAGCCATAAACGCACATAAACTCTGCAGGGTCGAAAACAAATGCAAAAGAAAAATGTTGCGTAAGCCATAAACGCACATAAACTCTGCAGGGTCGAAAACAAATGCAAAAGAAAAATGTTGCATATGACAAACGCACATAAACGCTGCAGGATCAAAAACAAATGCAAAAGAAAAATGTTGCTTAAGCCATAAACGCACATAAACGCTGCAGGGTCGAAAACAAATGCAAAAGAAAAAAGTTGCATAAGCCATAAACGCACATAAGCGCTGCAGGGTCGAAAACAAATGCAAAAGAAAAATGTTGCGTAAGCCATAAACGGCCACAAACTCTGCAGGGTCGAAAACAAATGCAAAAGAAAAATGTTGCATAGGCCATAAACGCACATAAACGCTGCAGGGTCGAAAACAAATGCAAAAGAAAAATGTTGCATATGACATAAATGCACATAAAGGCTGCAGGATCAAAAACAAATGCAAAAGAAAAATGTTGCATAAGCCATAAACACACATAAAGGCTGCAGGGTCGAAAACAAATGCAAAAGAAAAATGTTGCTTAAGCCATAAACGCACATAAACGCTGCAGTGTCGAAAACAAATGCAAAAGAAAAATGTTGCGTAAGCCATAAACGCACATAAACGCTGCAGGGTCGAAAAAAAATGCAAAAGAAGAATGTTGCGTAAGCCATAAACGCACATAAACGCTGCAGGATCGAAAACAAATGCAAAGGAAAAATGTTGCTTAAGCCATAAACGCACATAAAGGCTGCAGGGTCAAAAACAAATGCAAAAGAAAAATGTTGCATAAGCCATAAACGCACATAAACGCTGCAGGGTCGAAAACAAATGCAAAAGAAGAATGTTGCGTAAGCCATAAACGCACATAAAGGCTGCAGTGTCGAAAAAAAATGCAAAAGAAGAATGTTGCGTAAGCCATAAACGCACATAAACGCTGCAGGATCAAAAACAAATATAAAAGAAAAATGTTGCATAAGCCATAAACGCACATAAACTCTGCAGGGTCGAAAACAAATGCAAAAGAAAAATGTTGCGTAAGCCATAAACGCACACAAACTCTGCAGGGTCGAAAACAAATGCAAAAGAAAAAAGTTGCATAAGCCATAAACGCACATAAGCGCTGCAGGGTCGAAAACAAATGCAAAAGAAAAATGTTGCGAAGCCATAAACGCCCATAAACTCTGCAGGGTCGAAAACAAATGCAAAAGAAAAATGTTGCATAGGCCATAAACGCACATAAACGCTGCAGGGTCGAAAACAAATGCAAAAGAAAAATGTTGCATACGACATAAATGCACATAAAGGCTGCAGGATCAAAAACAAATGCAAAAGAAAAATGTTGCATAAGCCATAAACGCACATAAAGGCTGCAGTGTCGAAAACAAATGCAAAAGAAAAATGTTGCGTAAGCCATGAATGCACATAAACTCTGCAGGGTCGAAAACAAATGCAAAAGAAAAATGTTGCATAAGCCATAAACGCACATAAAGGCTGCAGGGTCGAAAACAAATGCAAAAGAAAAATGTTGCGTAAGCCATAAACGCACATAAAGGCTGCAGTGTCGAAAACAAATGCAAAAGAAAAATGTTGCGTAAGCCATGAATGCACATAAACTCTGCAGGGTCGAAAACAAATGCAAAAGAAAAATGTTGCATAAGCCATAAACGCACATAAACGCTGCAGGGTCGAAAACAAATGCAAAAGAAAAATGTTGCGTAAGCCATAAACGCACATTAACGCTGCAGGGTCGAAAACAAATGCAAAAGAAAAATGTTGCGTAAGCCATAAACGCACATAAACGCTGCAGTGTCGAAAACAAATGCAAAAGAAAAATGTTGCGTGAGCCATAAACGCACATAAACGCTGCAGGGTCGAAAACAAATGCAAAAGAAAAATGTTGCTTGAGCCATAAACGCACATAAACGCTGCAGGGTCGAAAACAAATGCAAAAGAAAAATGTTGCATGAGCCATAAACGCACATAAACTCTGCAGGGTCGAAAACAAATGCAAAAGAAAAAATGTTGCGTAAGCCATAAAGGCACATAAACGCTGCAGGGTCGAAAACAAATGCAAAAGAAAAAGGTTGCGTAAGCCATAAACGCACATAAACGCTGCAGGGTCGAAAACAAATGCAAAAGAAAAAGGTTGCATAAGCCATAAACGCACATAAACGCTGCAGGGTCGAAAACAAATGCAAAAGAAAAATGTTGCTTGAGCCATAAACGCACATGAACGCTGCAGTGTCGAAAACAAATGCAAAAGAAAAATGTTGCGTAAGCCATAAACGCACATGAACGCTGAAGTGTCGAAAACAAATGCAAAAGAAAAATGTTGCGTAAGCCATAAACGCACATGAACGCTGCAGGGTCGAAAACAAATGCAAAAGAAAAATGTTGCTTGAGCCATAAACGCACATTAACGCTGCAGGGTCGAAAACAAATGCAAAAGAAAAATGTTGCGGTGGAGGGTGAAATTAAAAAAAAAAAAAAAAAAATTGTTTTCATTTTTTTTTTTCATTAAGAAATACAATCATGTGTGCTTACGGACTGTATCCCTGCAGACTGTATTGATCTATATTAATATATAATGCATATATTGTGTTTTTTATGTTGATTTAATAAAAAAAAAAAAAACTTTTTTCATAACCGAGACGTTTTCAGCAGGATATTTCGCGCAAAATTTAAAATTGCACTTTAGTAATCTAACCCGGCCGTATTGGCATGTGTTGCAATGTTAAGATTTCATCATTGATATATAAACTATCAGACTGTGTGGTCTGTAGTCGTGGCTTTCAGTAGGCCTTTAAAACCCTGCTATGCAAAGGGAAAGCAATTTATCAACAACACCCAGAAACCCCGCCGAATTCGCTGGGCCCGAGCTCATCTAAGATGGACTGATGCAAAGTGGAAAAGTGTTCTGTGGTCTGACGAGTCCACATTTCAAATTGTTTTTGGAAACTGTGCAGGGGTGTATTAGTGCCCAAGGCATGGCTAATATATATATATATATACCCAAACCAAGGACCAAGTCGTGACAAGTTTTAAATTTTGGCCCACTCTGTATTTGAGTTTGACACCCCTGTTCTACAGTATATACACACACACACATATATATTTATATACACACACATATATATATATTTATATACACATACATATATATATAGACAGTATATATATGTATATATACGTATACATACGTATACATACATATACATATATATATATATATATATATATATATATATATATATATATATATATATATATATATATATATATATATATATATATATATATATATATTAGGGCTGCAACAACTAATCGATTAAATCGATTAAAATCGATTATAAAAATATATATACGTAAACATACGTATACATATATATATACGTATAAATATATATATATATACGTATATATATATATATATATATATATATATATATATATATATATATATATATATATATATATATATATATATATATATATATATATTAGGGCTGCAACAACTAATCGATTAAATCGATTAAAATCGATTATAAAATAGTTGCCAATTAATTTAGTCATCGATTCGTTGGATCTATGCTATGCGCATGCGCAGAGGCTTTTTAAAAAAAAAAATATATATATATATATATATATATATATATATATATATATATATATATATATATATATATATATATATATATATATATATATATATATATATATATATATATATATATATATATTTTTTTTTTAAATAAACCTTTATTCATAAACTGCAACATGTACAAACAGCTGAGAAACAATAATCAAAATAAGTATGGTGCCAGTATGCTGTTTTTTTTTCAATAAAATACTGGAAAGGATAGAAATGTAGTTTGTCTCTTTTATCCGATTATTAATCGATTAATCGAAGTAATAATCGACAGATTAATCGATTATCAAATTAATTGTTAGTTGCATCCCTAATATATATATATATATATATATATATATATATATATACATATACATATATATATATGTATATATATATACATATATACACATATATATATACATATATACATATATATATATACATATATACATACATACATACATACATACATACATACATACATACATACATACATACATACATACATACATACATACATACATACATACATACATACATACATACATACATACATACATACATACATACATACATACATACATACATACATACATACATACATGTATGTATGTATGTATATATATATACATATATACATATATATATATATATATATATATATATATATATATATATATATATATATATATATATATATATATATTCATATATATATATATATATTCATATATATATATATATATTCATATATATATATATATATATATATATATATATATATATATATATATATATATATATATATATATATATATATATATATATATATATATATATATATATACCATCTGTGAAGGCACCATCAATGCTGAAAATTTTGGAGCAACATACTGTATGTTGCCATCCAAGCAACGTCGTCATGGACGCCCCTGCAGTCTATTCAATTGAATATAAGTTGAAAAGGATTTGCAAATCATTGTATTTTGTTTTTATTTACCATCTACACAACGTGAAAACTTCACTGCTTTTGGGTTTTGCAGAATGCAGAGTATGTTCGTCATTGTGATTGGTCAGCAGCTTTCCTTATCACCAAAAATCTCTTTTTAAATCAACCTTTAAAGGTTGTTTGGACGCTTGATTGTCATCCTGAGATAAGCGTCATTAACCTCGCCCTTGTCAATTTAACATAAAAATGGCGGTTTTGTTTACACGTGAATAGGATGGCAAAGCGAAAGGACATTCGCTGTAGCGCCACGGCGTTACTTTATATATCGGCAAAAGGTTGACTTGGTCACGGCGACCCGGTAAGCCTGGCACGGCGAAAGGTTAGAGGGCAAACACACAAACGCACGCCGCTGGTGCGCTTAGGCTCACAGTGTCCGTGCGGGTGACCTTTTTCAAATTCAGTTTGTTCACCTCTGAAGGATTACAGGCCCAGATGGCCCGGCCGTGAACAATGCAGCACCTGCTGAAGGACATGATGCTATTAGGTTTGACCCAAAAAAGAAGACGGCGTGTGCCGGCACCTGCAATGTGCTCTCGCCGCAATTTACTAGGATATGTTAGCGAAAAAGAGGAGCAAGGATATTACCGGGCGTCCCCGACTATTTCACAGAAGAAGAAAAAACCACACTGAAATACTTTGCCAGAAAAATACTACGTATTTGAAAGTTGTGAATGTTATTTTAACCAAGAGGGGAAAAAAAACAACCTATTCAACCCTTGTGTGGTGTTCGGGTCTGTGGGACCCGTTTTCGATTGTTATTAAAAGGAAAATGATACAATTAATTAATTTTTCAAATTGAGACTCACTGACTTTGGCTCATTTTCTGTGAAGAACATATATCAGAATACATATTTAATGACTACACACCATACACCCCCCTTACACATTTCTATTACATATAAGTCCGGGTCCACTGGATCCGGGGCTAATAGAAATGGGGAAATTGATGTTCTCACACACACACACACACACACACACACACACACACACACACACACACACACACACACACACACACACACACACACACACACACACACACACACACACACACACACACACACACACACACACACACACACACACACACACACACACACACACACACACACACATTTATATATATATAGACAGTATATATATATATATATATATGTATATATATAAGTATATATATATACACATATATACGTATATATATACATACATATATACTTATATATAGATGTACGTATACAGTATATATATATATATATATATATATATATATATATATATATATATATATATATATAAACGTATATATATGTATATATATTAGGGCTGCAACTAACGATTAATTTGATAATCGATTAATCTGTCGATTATTACTTCGATTAATAATCTGGTAAAAGAGACAAACTACATTTCTATCCTATCCAGTATTTTATTGAAAAAAAAACAGCATACTGGCACCATACTTATTTAGATGATTGTTTCTCAGCTGTTTGTAAATGTTGCAGTTTATAAATAAAGGTTTATTTAAAAAAAATAAATAATAATAATAAAAAAATAAAATAAAAAATAACCTCTGCGCATGCGCATTGCATAGATCCAACGAATCGATGACTAAATTAATCGGCAACTATTTTAATAATCGATTTTAATCGATTTAATCGATTAGTTGTTGCAGCCCTAATACACACATATATATATATATATATATATATATATATATATATATATATATATATATATATATATATATATACATATACGTATATATATATACGTATATATCTGTTGTTATTGCATGAGTCTACAGTATACACACACACACACACACTCACACACGCACACGCACACACACACACACACCCGTCTTACCTACTTTGTGTGGACCCACGTTTGGTCAGTAGGTTGTGAGGGCCCCCCTATCCACTATAGCTAGAATGATGAAAAAAATATATCAAGCACTAGATGGGAGTAGAGAGTTGCAACCTCACTCAGAATGCAAAACACACAAAGTAAAAAAAAAAAAATTCACTTTTGTAGTTAAATATACTTCCAAAAGCGCACGTCAACTCCTGCAAGACTGTTGGGAAAGAGTCCTATAAACAAACACAAAGTATCAAATCAAACTGTAGAATTAGCTAAAAACTTGGGGGTTAAAGTTAAATTGTTAAGTGAAATGTTTTGCCATGTGAACTTGCTAAGGCTAATCAACAGCATATCAATGTCAAAGCCAAAGTATATTAGCATCGAGCTAGCCCGTTTTTAGAAAAGTGTTACCTTACTTTACTCGCCTTGCAGCATTTTAATGAGTCAATTTGTTTGTTGGCATTAAAAATTGCAACTTCACCTAGAGGAGGTTTGGCCGACTCCTTGCTGCCAAGTTCCAAAGTGTAAAGTCCGCAAACTGGCGTGATGTCACATGCAACCCAGATACCCAAACATTGCACTGTTGGATTTTTGGTGAATCGCTGCCCGGTAGGGCAGGCGGCAATCGGTCGGTGCCAAAAAGGTAGCAGATTCGGTACTCATCCCTAATGACAGTCTACAACCCATGTTGTAGACTCATGCAATAACAACAGAGGATGGTGAAGAAACACTGTTGCCATGCAGGAAGTGTTCTACAGTATATACACACACACACATATATATATATATATATATACACACACATATATATAGACAGTATATATATGTATATATATGTATATATACTTATATATACATATACGTATATATATATATATATATATATATATACGTATGTATGTATATATATATATACGTATGTATGTATATATATATATATATATATATATATATATATATATACATATATATATATATATATATATATATATATATATATATATATATATACGTACATATATGTATATATTTATATATATATATATGTACATATATATATATACACACACATATATTAATTAATTAATTAATTAATTAAAGTACCAATGATTGTCACACACACTAGGTGTGGTGAAATTTGTCCTCTGCATTTGACCCATATATATATATATATATATATATATATATATATATATATATATATATATATATATATATATATATATATATATATATATATATATATATATATATATATATACATACATACAAACGTATACATACATACAAACATATATATATGTGTATATATATATATATATATATATATATATATATATATATATATATATATATATATATATATATATATATATATATATACATACATACAAACGTATACATACATACAAACATATATATATGTATATATATATATATATATATATATATATATATATATATATATATATATATATATATATATGTATATATATATATATTTTTTTTTATATATATACATACATACAAACGTATATATATATATATATATATATATATATATATATATATATATATATACATACATACATACAAACGTATACATACATACAAACAAACACATATATATATATATATATATATATATATATATATATATATATATATATATATATATATATAAAGTTTGGACACACCTTCTCATTCAATGTGTTGTCTTTATTTTCATGACTATTTACATTGTAGATTGTCACATCAAAACTATGAATGAACACATGTGGAGTTATGTACTTAACAAAAAAAGGTGAAATCACTGAAAACACGTTTTATTTTCTAGTTTCTTCAAAATAGCCACCCTTTGCTCGGATTACTGCTTTGCACACTCTTGGCATTCTCTCCATGAGCTTCAAGAGGTAGTCACCTGCAATGGTTTTCACTCCACAGGTGTGCTTGAAGCTCGTCCAGAGAATGCCAAGAGTGTGCAAAGCAGTAATCAGAGCAAAGGGTGGCTATTTTGAAGAAACTTGAATATAAAACATGTTTTCAGTGATTTCACCTTTTTTTGTTAAAGTACATAACTCCACATGTGTTCATTCATAGTTTTGATGTCACAATCTACAATGTAAATAGTCATGAAAATAAAGAAAAATGCATTGAATACTTAGACTTAGACAAACTTTAATGATTTAATGATCTTTAATGAACTTTAATGATTTAATGAAACTTTAATGAGAAGATGTGTCCAAACGTTTGGCCTGCACTGTATGTGCGTTGCTACGGCAACAATGCCTGAACGGGCATCCATCCATCCATTTTCTACCGCTTGTCCCTATAAAACGAGCCCTAAACAAGTCACTTTAGACACCTTTAGGGTCTTCATCAATCCTAATGATTGCATCCAACAGTGCACCTTGTTCCAAAGGCAAAGGTTAGAAACACATAGGGGTCACCCTAACCTGGCGTCAGGTGAGCGCTGCCTCGCAGGTGCGGCATTCGAGTGATGTATATTTAATAAGGCGCGCCATTTGCAGTGGTGCATGCCGCTGCCCTTTCTGAGTGAGCGCCCGTGTCTCCGGTTCAGTCCCGCCTGCATCGACCGGTCTGCAGGGAATTGTTGGATTGAAGGACATGTCGGACAAGACTAGGGAGGCACGGAAATAGAAAGCAAGCCCCAAGTACAGAGGGGCCCCCGGGCTTTTGGAAATATTTTTTGGGCCATTTCAATTATATTAAACAGACGTCGTACATGTTAATACAAAATTAATATAGCAGGGAAAGTTCATTAATAAGGTGGCTTGAATCGAGTAAGACGTTGTGTAAATCGTAAATAAAAACAGGATACAATGGTTGGATTGGGAACAGGTGGGTGCCGTGATTGGGTATAAAAGCATGAAATGCTCAGTCATTCACAAACAAGGATGGGGCGAGGGTCACCACTTTGTCAACAAATGCCTGAGCAAATTGTCAAACAGTTTAAGAACAACATTTCTCAACCAGCTATTGCAAGGAATTTAGGGATTTCACCATCTACGCCTCCGTAATATCATCAAAAGGTTCAGAGAATCTGGAGAAATCACTGCACGTAAGCGGCAATGCCCGTGACCTTCGATCCCTCAGGCGGCACTGCATCAAAAAGCGACATCCGTGTGTAAAGGATATCACCACATGGGCTCAGGAACACTTCAGAAAACCACTGTCAGTAACTACAGTTGGTCGCTACATCTGTAAGTGCAAGTTAAAACTCTACAATGCAAAGCCAAAGCCATTTATCAACAACACCCAGAAGTGCTTTGCTGGCCTCGAGCTCATCTAGGATGGACGGATACAAAGTGTAAAAGTGTTCTGTGGTGTTTTTGGAAACTGTGGACGTCCTCGGACCAAAGAGGAAAAGAACCATCCGGATTGTTCTAGGCGCAAAGTTGAAAAGCCAGCATTTGTGATGGTATGGGGGTGTATTAGTGCCCAAGGCATGGGTAACTTAGACATCTGTGAAGGCACCATTAATGCTGAAAGGTACATACAGGTTTTGGAGCAACGTATGTTGCCATCTAAGCAACGTTATCATGGACGCCCCTGCTTATTTCAGCAAGACAATGCCAAGTCACGTGTTACAACAGCGTGGCTTGGTAGTAAAAAAGCGCGGGTACTAGACCGGCCTGTACCTGTCTCCCATTGAAAATGTGTGGTACAATATGAAGGCTAAAATAGCAGAAGGGAGACTGTTGAACAACTTAAGCTGTACATCAAGCAAGAATGGGAAAGAATTCCACTTCAAAAATGTGTCTCCTCAGTTCCCAAACCTTTACTGAGTGTTGTTAAAAGGAAAGGCCATGTAACACAGTGGTAAAAATGCCCCTTCTGACAACTTTTTTGCAATGTGTTGCTGCCTTTAAATTAATAATAATAATAGATTGCATTTGTAAAAAGCACTTCACATTGAGTAAACAACCTCAAAGTGCTACAATGTATTAAAAATAAAATAAAATAAAATAAAAAAATATAAAAAAAATAAAAAAATAAAAAGATAATTAAAAAAAAAAAAAAAAAAAAAAAAAACTAGAACAGCCAAATAGCTAAAACTAGTATGCATACATCTAAAAAAAGGCTTTTTTTTTTTTTTTTTTTTTTTTTAAAAAGAAGGGTTTTTAAGCCTTTTTTAAAAGCATCCACAGTCTGTGGTGCCCTCAGGTGGTCAGGGAGAGTGTTCCACAGACTGGGACAAATTCTAAGTTAATGATTATTTGCAAAAAGAAAAGTTTCTCAGCGTGAACATTAAATATCTTGTCTTTGCAGTCCATTCAATTGAATATAAGTTCAAAAGGATTTGCAAATCATTGTATTCTGTTTTTATTCACGAATTACACAACGTGACAATTTCCCTGGTTTCGTACCATGACATTTAAAAACAGCTCCTTAGCACCAAAGCGACAGAAACAAGAACCTCCTGAGGACGTCCTCTGCAGTGAACATGTCTGTTTTGAATAACAAAAAAAACGACGCTGGTTTTCCAGTCAATTCCAGCATCGAGGCTGGATTTTGGACAAGCCAGTCTGTGATGAAAAAGACAATCAAATGAAACATGCAAGCATCTATCGGCGCCTTCCACCGGTGCTTTATCAGCGTCTGACCTCGCCGCCTCCAATAAAGCCCTTGTTATATTTAGACAAGTTTATAACCCCTACCTGTCTGTAAACAGGAAGTGGAGCAGATTATGGCCAACCATCTGGACATTAATACACACAATGACACACTGTTCTCGCCAACAACACCCATTTCCTCCACATTCACGAGCTTTAGAGCACATGATCTGATGTTTCATTTGAAAGGTTGAATTTCTGGGACCTAGGACTTCATTAATGTTACTCTATGACGCCGGTGTCCAAACAGATTTGTCCCACCACATCATTTTTACGTGGCCCCGGAATACTGTGCGTCCATTAAAGCTCTCCTTTTCAAGTGTATGTGTACTTTCAGTTTGGACAGAAAGAAAATCTGCACGCAACTTCTCAAATTATCTGATTATGCAACAATATATTCGTAACATTTGTTGGTACCAAAAAGTAAATACCTACTTTTTCCACTTCCGGTACCGATACTGGAGCCTTGAGCTTTGGCCGATACCGACATTAACCCGATATCAATTATAGTACATAGCTTAATGATTATGTTGTGTGGACTGTTAAAACAATGTTTTTTCTTTTTTTCCATTGTTTTATTTCATTCATTAAAATCAAAACAAATCGAAAAATCAAAAATAAGATTAAAGTAAATTATGAACGGTTTACCTGACACATGAAACGTGACAAATTGGTGCCCCGTCCACTTCAGCCGCCAGACAGCGGTAGAGTGTTCTGTGACAATTCCATCTTTGACCACAGTGACAGTTGCTATACAGAGTGGTGCTTTCCATCATTTTCAGCAGACTGCATTGCAAAATGATAAACCCTGCCCTCTTCCTCTTACACGAGATCCACCCAGGAACGGGGCCATACGAATCCCTTCCCTACTGTAACCCAACAGAAGACAATAGTGGGTATGAAAAACGTAACATAGTTATTATTACCAATCGGACTGAACTCATGCCGTCTTTAAATTGAAGTGGAGTGGTAATTTGGTTTTTGGCAACACCCAGTGGTCACATTAATTGATGAAGTTAAGCTCATGTCCAACTTTGTACAAGTAAATGTGCGGCAAGACTGCTTGTATCTGACCTTGTCAAAAGGTTTGATCAAGTGAAATCACAGTCGGCCCCAGTTGTCAGGGGTTACCTGACACATGAAACGTGACAAATTGTTGCCCCATCCACTTCAGTCCCCAGACAGCGGTAGAGTGTTCTGTGACAATTCCATCTTTGACCACAGTGTCAGTTGCTATACAGAGTGGTACTTTCCATCGTTTTCAGCAGACTGCATTGCAAAATGATAAACCCTGCCCTCTTCCTCTTACGCGAGATCCACCCGGTAACGGGGCCATACGAATCCCTTCCCTACTGTAACCCATCAGAAGACAATAGTGGGTATGAAAAACGTAACATAGTTATAATTACCAATCGGACTGAACTCATGCCGTCTTTAAATTGAAGTGGAGTGGTAATTTGGTTTTTGGCAACACCCAGTGGTCACATTAATTGATTAAGTTAAGCTCATGTCCAACTTTGTACAAGTAAATGTGCAGCAGGACTGCTTGTATCTGACCTTGTCAAAAGGTTTGATCAAGTGAAATCACAGTCGACCCCGTTTGTCACGGTTTACCTGACACATGAAACGTGACAAATTGGTGCCCCATCCACTTCAGCCGCCAGACAGCGGTAGTGTTCTGTGACAATTCCAACTTTGACCACAGTGTCAGTTGCTTTCCAGAGTGGTGCTTTCCATCGTTTTCAGCAGACTGCATTGCAAAATGATAAACCCTGCCCTCTTCCTCTTACGCGAGATCCACCCGGTAACGGGGCCATATGAATCCCTTCCCTACTGTAACCCAACAGAAGACAATAGTGTGTATGAAAAACGTAACATAGTTATTATTACCAATCGGACTGAACTCATGCCGTCTTTAAATTGAAGTGGAGTGGTAATTTGATTCTTGGCAACACCGAGTGGTCATATTAATTGATGAAGTTAAGCTCATGTCCAACTTTGTACAAGTAAATGTGCGGAAAGACTGCTTGTATCTGACCTTGTCAAAAGGTTTGATCAAGTGAAATCACAGTCGACCCCGTTTGTCACGGTTTACCTGACACATGAAACGTGAAAAATTGGTGCCCTATCAACTTCAGCCGCCAGACAGCGGTAGAGTGTTCTGTGACAAATCCATCTTTGACCACAGTGTCAGTTGCTATACAGAGTGGTGCTTTCCATCGTTTTCAGCAGACTGCATTGCAAAATGATAAACCCTGCCCTCTTCCTCTTACACGAGATCCACCCAGGAACGGGGCCATACGAATCCCTTCCCTGCTGCAACCCAACAGAAGACAATAGTGGGTATGAAAAACGTAACATAGTTATTATTACCAATCGGACTGAACTCATGCTGTCTTTAAATTGAAGTGGAGTGGTAATTTGTTTTTTGGCAACACCCAGTGGTCACATTAATTGATGAAGTTAAGCTCATGTCCAACTTTTTACAAGGAAATGTGCGGCAAGACTGCTTGTATCTGACCTTGTCAAAAGGTTTGATCAACTGAAATCACAGTCGGCCCCAGTTGTCAGGGGTTACCTGACACATGAAACGTGACAAATTGGTGCCCCATCCACTTCAGCCGCCAGACAGCGGTAGAGTGTTCTGTGACAATTCCAACTTTGACCACAGTGTCAGTTGCTATACAGAGTGGTGCTTTCCATCGTTTTCAGCAGACTGCATTGCAAAATGATAAACCCTGTCCTCTTCCTCTTACACGAGATCCACCCAGGAATGGGGCCATACGAATCCCTTCCCTACTGTAACCCAACAGAAGACAATAGTGGGTATGAGAAACGTAACATTGTTATTATTACCAATTAGATGGAACTTATGCTGTCTTTAAATTGAAGTGGAGTGGTAATTAGTGTTTTGGCAACACCCAGTGGTCACATTAATTGGTGAAGTCAAGCTCATGTCCAACTTTGTACAAGTAAATGTGCGGCAGGACAGTTAGTATCTGACATTTAACATGCAATGCTGATATCATCCAATCCTTGTTTTTTGGGGGGATATCGCAGTGATATCAATATCGGATTGGGACACCCCTAACCTAAATATCTGCTAGTCATCTGGACTTGTGTTTTCAAAGCACGTTATCCAGCAGTTAAAATGAATACACTTTATATATTCACTCTTACAAGCGGCCACAACTGCGACGTGGCCCTAATAAATAAAGAGGAGTTGTACGCCCGGTGAGGACAATGTTCCTCTTTATGCAGGGTAAAACCCCATGTTGCCGCTAATTAGAAAAGGTCAGTTTGTGTCAAAAGCTTCAAATGTGCGGATGAACACATGAGAGCACATGTGACCGCACCAGCGCCTTAGGACAGTCACGTCGGTCAGATGACGGTGCCGTGCGTAACCTCACATTTGACATCCTAAAGCGCTCTGCACTCATTAGCATGTTTACTCTCCATCTGGACACATGTATGTATGTATTTATTAGAGATGTCCGATAATATCGGCCTGCCGATATTATCGGCCGATATATGCGTTAAAATGTAATATCGGAAATTATCGGTATCGTTTTTTTTATTATCGGTATCGGGTTTTTTTTATTTTATTTTTTTTAAATTAAATCAACATAAAAAACACAAGATACACTTACAATTAGTGCACCAACCCAAAACAACTCCCTCCCCCATTTACACTCATTCACACAAAAAGGTTGTTTCTTTCTGTTATTAATATTCTGGTTCCTACATTATATATCAATATATATCAATACAGTCTGCAAGGGATACAGTCCGTAAGCACACATGATTGTGCGTGCTGCTGGTCCACTAATAGTACTAATCTTTAACAGTTCATTTGACTCATTTTCAATAATTACTAGTTTCTATGTAACTGTTTTTATATTGTTGTACTTTCTTTTTTATTCAAGAAAATGTTTTTAATTTATTTATCTTATTTTACAATTTTTAAAAAAAAGTACCTTATCTTTACCATACCTGGTTGTCCAAATTAGGCATAATAATGTGTTAATTCCACGACTGCATATATCGGTTGATATCGGTATCGGTTGATATCGGTATCGGTAATTAAAGAGTTGGACAATATCGGAATATCGGATATCGGCAAAAAGCCATTATTGGACATCCCTAGTATCTATCTATCTATCTATCTATCTATCTATCTATCTATCTATCTATCTATCTATCTATCTATCTATCTATCTATCTATCTATCGACGTATGTATGTATCTATGTATGGATGTATGTACGTACGTATGTACATACATACGTATGTATGTATGTATGTATGTATGTATGTATGTATGTATGTATGTATGTATGTATGTATCTACGTATGTATGTATATATGTATGGATGTATGTACGTACGTATGTACATACATACGTATGTATGTATGTATGTATGTATGTATGTATGTATGTATGTATATATGTATGGACGTATGTACGTACGTATGTACATACATACGTATGTATGTATGTATGTATGAATGTATGTTTGAGTACCTTGAAGGTAGAAAAGCGCTATACAAGTATAACCCATTTATCATTTATTTATGTATATATGTATGGATGTATGTACGTACGTATGTACATACATACGTATGTATGTATGTATGTATGTATGTATGTATGTATGTATGTATCTACGTATGTATGTATATATGTATGGATGTATGTACGTACGTATGTACATACATACGTATGTATGTATGTATTAGAGATGCGCGGTTTGCGGACACAACCGCGGGTAATCCGTGGGTCGGGCGGGTGCATGACGAAAAAATTTGATTTTAAATAGATTCGGGCGGGTGGCGGTTGAACCAATTCAGAAAAAAAAAAAACATTATATTTTTCGGACTATAAATCGCAGTTTTTTTCATGGTTTGGCCATGGGTGCGACGTATACTCCGGAGCGACTTATGTGTGAAATTATTAACACATTATTGTAAAATATCAAATAATATTATTTCGTCACACACACCAACCAATAACAGGCATGTGATTTGACCACAATGAAAAAGACTGAAAACATTTCCGGGGGCCTGGGGGACGAAGCTCCTGGTTTTTCACCAATTTCACCATGCTAAAATTAACAAAGACAGCACCATTTGAAGAAAATATTTCAGTGTTTAAAGACATGAAAACATCATTAATAGAACATACATAACCCAATTATCCTAATGAATCACTGTATATGGTTCAGTCCCAACAGTATTTAGTCACTAATATTTACATCTTGTGTTCATTTCACATCCACAGGTGTCACATTGATCAGTGTTATTATCTACAGTTTATTTACAGTATTACCACATTACTTCAGTTCATGTAATGTAATGTAATGTAATGTAAACATTTCATTCTTTTCGCCAAAATAGGATATACATTTATGAAAATAATTAAACATGTTTAGTATTGTTTACTCATATTTGAAAATAGGAAATAATAATAATGTGAGGACACTGACATATTGCATGAAACAAGTGTGAAAATATTTACCTTCAAGATTGCTACACCACTGACAATAGTTTCAAGAGACTACATAAGAACTTAATATTACAAAATAGTATTATATGCAAATTTATTTCAAATAAATTGTTAATTGGATTCAATAATGCGACTCTTTGAATTTCTGTAATTTCATAATATATTTTCACGTGGCTTTTTATTTTTAGAAAAACCCATTTATATTTCGCAAAGCAATAATTGGTTAATATTTAAAACAAACATGCGTATTTTTTAGCTTACCTCATTATTAACAATCCTGTCTGCAACTGAAGTGGGTTGTTTGGGTGGATCTTTTCTCTCGATGTAAACAAAGGATGAAGTCCGTAAGGTTTGCTCACTTTCGGTTAACCGAATGTCAATTGACATCCAAAAGTACCAGCTAGTGAAAAGTTAGTTTTCCTTGCTTCAAGTTGTTTCATATGTTTTTGGCGTTTCGCATGTACTTCCAAAGCCTTGAAACCTCGTGATCCATAGTCAATATTATCATGACACCACGTGCACAAAACCTTTCCGGGACGATCGATTTTCCAAATAAAATCACCGAACAAAGTCGTAACTTCCTTCTTCCCAACAGTATCAGTGATTTCCCTTTCCATCCAGTCCCATCGAAACTTATTTTTGACATGTTTATCAATTTCTTTTACTCGTAAAGCGTCCTTTCTCTCGAGAACCGACATTGTTTACATATGGAAAATGGCCGTAATAACCATTATGAATGATGACGTTATTAACGTCATCATTCATAACAGATGTCCTGATTGGTCACAAGGAACATATCGACCAATCAACTACGGTGTAATATAAACTACGTCTCGAATCTTGATTTAGGGTCGGAAAAAAAACGGAAAAACGGGAGATAATTTTTCTTTTTTTTTCCGAGATTAAAAAAGACGGAATTCCGACTTTAGACGGAAAAATCACATGCCTGCAATAAGAATTCGGCGGGGGCGGGTCATGGCAGAGATGCATTGTGGGTTTTGGAATGCTAACTGCTATACGCTACTGCCGGAGCTATTAAAACGGACCACATCAACGTTGGCGGTAACTTATCAAAACTGAGAAAGACTGAACTAAAATGTCACCGAAAAGGAAATCATATACTGCAGATTACAAGCTGGACGTAGTAAAATATGCAGCAGAAAACAGCGATCGAGCAGCCATCGTCACACACACGCCAACCAATAAGAATTCGGCGGGGGCGGGTCATGGCAGAGATGCATTGTGGGTTTTGGAATGCTAACTGCTCAGTCTCCTTTCTGCCTTGCATCGTCTATATAAGATATATAACAACGGGTGGGTGGCGGGCGGTTGTGGTTTTGATAAAATGCTAGTTCGGGTGGATGGCGGGTGGATGACGACTTTTGTGATGCGGTTGCGGATGAAATAATTGCCTATCCGCGCATCTCTAGTATGTATGTATCTACGTATGTATATATGTATCTACCAGAAGTGGGTACTAACGCGCTACATTTACTCCGTTACATCTACTTGAGTAACTTTTGGGATAAATTGTACTTCTAAGCGTAGTTTTAATGCAACGTACTTTTACTTGAGTATATTTATAGAGAAGAAACGCTACTTTTACTCCGCTCCATTTATCTACATTCAGCTCGCTACTGATTTTTATCGATCTGTTAATGCACGCTTTGTTTGTCAGACAGACCTTCAAAGTAGGATCTGTCGCATGCCTGCGTTTCACCAATCAAATGCAGTCACTGGTGGCGTTTGACTGCGTTACACCAATCAAACAGAGCCAGGCGGTCACGGGATTAACTGCACATAAAGTTTCAGCGGCAACAAGCTTAAAGCTTACATGAACTCAACGTCAAATTTGAGGAAGCACATGGCGGTAAGTAACGTTAGTAGATATTTTGGCTGTCAGCGTAGGCCAAACTTGCCAACCTTGAGACCTCCAATATCGGGAGGTGGGGGGTAGGGGTGGGGGGTTGGGAGTGGGGGGCGTGGTTGGGGGCGTGGTTATTTACAGCTAGAATTCACCAACTCGAGTATTTCATATATATATATATATATGTATGAAATACTTGACTTTCAGTGAATTCTAGCTATATATATATATATATATATATATATATATATATATATATATATATATATATATATATATATATATATATATATATATATATATATATATAATATATACATATACATATATATATGTGTATATATATGTATATATATATATATATATATATATATATATATATATATGTATATATATATATATATATATATATATATATATATATATATATATATATATATATATATATATATATATATATATATATATATATATATATATATATATATTTACTTTATTTACATTTCAAAAACAAACAAACTTGAATTTCAGTGGTCCTGTGGCTGTCCATTAGATGGCAGTATTGTCCTGTTTAACTTCTCCGTTCTTAATGAGTATATCATTTCGGCCACTGTGTTCAATGGAGATGTCTGTTCTACAAAATGTACAGGCAACATACACCTTCCCCTTCAAACTGTCCTGGATGAACTGAAATTCTTGTTTCCATTCGTTTTGGAACTTGCAAGCGTATTTCTTCATCTTGCCCCCACGCAGTCTCAGGTCCGCATTGAGCTGGAGGGGGCGTGGCCTCCAGCTCCGGCTGAATACCGGGAGTTTGTCGGGAGAAAATCTCTGCCGGGAGGTTGTCGGAAGAGGCGCTGAATACCGGGATTCTCACGCTAAAAACGGGAGGGTTGGCAAGTATGGCGTAGGCTGATGTTAGCTTCCCTGCTATGAATCACTGTCAAATGTACATCGTGTGGGGACATTTATTAACGCACTGCAGCCTCATAGAGAGACAGACCAAGACACTCCAATCAGAAGTGCACAGTGTGTTCCCAGGTGCAGCCCACACCTATCAGTTTATGGTTTGCGTAAAGGCTAACTTGTTATTTTCCTTTGTAATCTCTGCCTACTGAGCCTATGGTGCTGTTAAGTTATTGTGGCTCAATTTGCCTGAATTTTTTAAATGTTAATGTATTATTATTTAATACATATATTATTGTTTTAGTTGCTTAAGAGATATTCCTGGCTCTGAATTTGCTCATTGCTATTTTTATGTTTTTGTGCATTATTTGCTGCCGTCATCATTAAACGAACAGGTTACTCATCAGTTACTCAGTACTTGAGTAGTTTTTTCACAACATATTTTTTACTTTTACTCAAGTAAATATTTGGGTGACTACTCCTTACTTTTACTTGAGTAATTAAATCTCTAAAGTAACAGTACTCTTACTTGAGTACAATTTCTGGCTACTCTACCCACCTCTGGTATCTACGTATGTACGTATCTACGTATGTATGCATGTATGTATGTATGTATGTATCTACGCATGTATGTACTGTATGTATGTATGTATCTACGTATGCATAGATGTACGTGCGTACGTACATACGTACGTATTTATGTACAGTATGTATGTATTTACAGTATGTATGTATGTATGTGGGTACGTACGTACGTACTTCTAATCACTAAGCTAGCTAGAACCAACACAAGAAATGTGTCTAGTAAAGTAATGTATGTATCTACGTATGTATGTATGTATGTATGTATGTATCTATGTATGTATGTATCTACGTATGTATCTACGTATGTATGTATGTATGTACTGTATGTATCTACGTATGTATGTATGTATGTATGTATGTATGTATGTATTAACGTACTATGTATGTATGTATGTATCTATGTATGGATGTATGTATGGATGTATGTACTGTATGTATGTATGTACGTATGTATGCATGTATGTATGTATCTACGTATGTATGTATCTACGTATGTATGTACTGTATGTATGTATGTACTGTATGTATGTATGTATCTACGTATGCATAGATGTACGTGCGTACGTACATACATACATACATACATACGTACGTATTTATGTACAGTATGTATGTATTTACAGTATGTATGTATGTGGGTACATACGTACGTACTTCTAATCACTAAGCTAGCTAGAACCAACACAAGAAATGTGTCTAGTAAAGTAATGTATGTATCTACGTATGTATGTATGTATGTATCTATGTATGTATGTATCTATGTATGTATGTATGTATGTACTGTATGTATCTATGTATGTATGTATGTATGTATGTATGTATGTATCTATGTATGTATGTATGTATTAACGTACGTATCTACGTATGTATGTATCTATGTATGGATGTATGTATGTACGTACGTACGTATGTACAGTATGTATGTATGTATGTATGCACATATGTATCTACGTATGTATGTATTAACGTACGCATCTACGTATGTATGTATCTATGTATGGATGTATGTATGGATGTATGGATGTATGTACTGTATGTATGTATGTACGTATGTATGTATGTATGTATCTACGTATGTATGTATTAACGTACATATCTACATATGTATGTACGTATGTATGTACGTATGTATGTATGTACGTACTGCTAATCACTAAGCTAGCCAGAACCAACACAAGAAATGTGTCTAGTAAAGTTTAAGAAGTGTAGATTGAACAAAAAGTACGAAGCTATTAACAGGAAGTTATTAAGTAGATAAAAGCCGCCTACTCAGTGGCCTAGTGGTTAGCGTGTCCGCCCTGAGATCGGTAGGTCGTGAGTTCAAACCCCGGCCGAGTCATACCAAAGACTATTAAAAATGGGAGCCATTACCTCCCTGCTTGGCACTCAGCATCAAGGGTTGGAATTGGGGGTTGAATCACCAAAAATGATTCCCGGGCGCGCCCACCGCTGCTGCTCACTGCTCCCCTCACCTCCCAGGGGTTGATTAAGGGTGACGGGTCAAATGCAGAGAATAATTTCGCCACACCTAGTGTGTGTGTGGCAATCATTGGTACTTTAACTTTTTAACTTTAACTTAATAAGTTTTTAACTTTAACTTAATAAGTTGAAGTAATTGAAGTAGTTTTTGCTTCTGTTTGTGCACTATTGACTTTGTTTGACTCGAACAGTTCTTGGAAATACTAAAGAACAAGTTGAAATATTGTGTTGATATTGTTTGACTGCCAATAGCACTCGCCGTGAATAAATGGAAACTTCTACAGTTAACACATGTGATCGGTATTGGTATCATGGATGATTAGTGTGGGAATTGGCATAAAACCCTGATTTGAACTTCCAAATAGACGACAAGTGAATATTAAAACCCCCTAAAGGTTGGAATGACTTGAAGTACATAACGAGCTCGAAGAAACACCCACTGGAACTAAGCCGAATCAACACAGGATTTGTTCCACACTTTCGGGGGACTGACAATGGGCTGTGTGTAAAATGTTAGAAGGATTGGTTGAAAAACCATGGCGGTCATCAAGCAAAGGGGCGGGACTTAGCAACTAAAGTCATTGACGATTTGTCTAATGATTATAAAGCTGACCAGTATCGCATGTGTGCTAGCGCAGTGGTCCCCAACCTTTTTGTAGCTGCGGACCGGTCAACGCTTGAAAATTTGTCCCACGGACCGGGTGGGGGTCGGGTGGATTTTTTTTTTTTTTTTTTTTTTTTAAATAAAGAAATACAGGTGTGCTTATGGACTGTATCCCTGCAGACTGTATTGATCTATATTGATATATAATGTATATATTGTGTTTTTTTATGTTGATTTAATAAAAAAATTAAAAAAGATATATATATATTTTTTATTTTTTTATTTCTTGTGCGGCCCGGTACCGGTCCACGGACCGATTGGTCGCACAAGAAATACAAAAAAATAAAATAAAAAAAACAAAAACAAAAATTATTTTTATTTTTATTAAATCAACATAAAAAACACAATATATACATTATATATCAATAAAGATCAAAACAGTCTGCAGGGATACAATTTATTTATTTTTTAATTTTTTTTATTTCTTGTGCGGCCCAGTACCAATCGGTGGGGCGCGGCCCGGTGGTTGGGGACCACTGTGCTAGCGTGTCTTCTCAAGCATTCTGGCCACAACCCATAGGGGGTGCCACAAACGTTCTTTACTGCTGTGACCAGAATAGTTGTATTGTCATTGCACTTCAAAATATGCAACATTGGTTCAACCGTACAAGAGCCGACATACAATATCGTTACCGGGATATAAAGATGTGGAGGGGGGCGTGGTCTGCGGGCCTGCCGCGGACCGGGGTGTGTAAGGACCGGCCTCGAAGCCAGCGGCAGGTGAGTGGATTGCCCAGCTGGGGCGGGTTATCTAATCACCTGTCGCCCTTATTAGCAGCAGCCGGGTCGAGACAGGTGGTTGGAGTTGGAGCGAGACAAATAAAAGACTTTGCTACACCAGACTACAGGGCTCACGAGGAGGTCTATTACGGTCAGGAGAATCCACAAGGGGGAAACCTTACAAAAGAACTGCCACCTATGGGCACTGCCTTGTGAAAACGTGTCACGGTCATCCGGTCCGAATATGCTGCCATCAGGGCGCTGCGCCATAAACCG
This sequence comes from Entelurus aequoreus, assembly GCF_033978785.1. Lineage (NCBI taxonomy): Eukaryota > Metazoa > Chordata > Actinopteri > Syngnathiformes > Syngnathidae > Entelurus > Entelurus aequoreus. Next base: position 8,943,931 of record NC_084752.1, read on the forward strand.
TCGTACCGCAAGAGGGTTGAGTGGCAAAGCGTGAGGGTATGTGTGTGTATCTGTGTGGTAGTCCTGGGCATGACGTTAAAGTACATCCGGCAGTGGAGGCTCCTCTAAGGGGTGTTGGGGCACTAGGAGGTTAACCCCTGTTACCCCAGGTGGCCCTTGGCAAAGGCCTAGTACCTGACTGCCCCCTAGCCAGGGATACGGTGAAGACCTCATTGGCGGGGCAGGCGGAAGACGGTAGATGTAAGAACCACCACAACGGCTGCGATGGCGGGAGAAGGCACCCCCACATGCATGTGGGCCCAGTTATGGGGAAATAACAACCCAAGACCTCAACGATGGAACAGGCGGAGGATGATCGCTAACCCTACGGAGCATCACAACGGCTGGGATGGCGGATGAAGGCTGCAGCAGAAAAGGGTCCCCAGTCGTCTTGGACTCCATGCCACTGGACCCTGACCCGGATCTGTCAAGGATCGTGTGGTGACTGTCTGTGCACCAGTCTCCCCATGTTAAACAAAGTCACGCACAGGCATCCTCCATAAAGGGATACCCCCCTACCAGGAGGATCGTCATACTCTCTTCGAGTGACCGCCGATGGGGTAGTCCATTGGTGCGTGTGTTAATGTCTGTAGGCCTGGAGTCGACCTTCACGGAACAGTGTCAACATCACCAGGTGTTCTTCAAGAAGGGGGAAATTGATTTTTTTTTAAGGGCATCTTTCGTGAGATCGGTGTGGCGTCTTCAGTAATGCGGACACTGTATCGACCCGTTGTGGTGAAGAAGGAACTGAGCCGGAAGGCAAAGCTCTCAATTTACCGGTCGATCTACGTTCCTATCCTCACCTTTGGGTTATGACTGAAAGGACAAGATCACGGGTACAAGCGGGCGAAATGAGTTTCCCCCACCGGGTGGTGTGGCTCTCCCTTAGAGATAGGGTGAGAAGCTCTGCCATTCGGGGGGAGCTCAAAGTAAAGCCGCTGCTCCTCCACATGGAGAGGAGCCAGATGAGGTCTTGGCGAAGCTTTCCACTCTGCAAGTCTGATCAGGATGCCACACGAACGCCTCCGGTAGGAGGCCACGGGCAAGACCCAGGACACGTTGGGAAGACTATGTCTCCCAGCTGGCTTGGGAACGCCTCGGGATCCCCCGGGAAGAGCTGGACAAAGTGGCTGGGGAGAGGAAAGTCTGGGCTTCCCCTGCCCCCGCGACCTGACCTCGGATAAGCGGAAGAAGATGGATGTATCTTTCCCTGCATTGGTCTCACTGGGATGTTTACAGCACGGCCTGGCCAATGCCGTTTGCAGAGGGAGTCAAATTGTAGATTGAGAAAACAGTGGAGATGATCTTGGACTTCAGGAAAGTCAAAGCCCCCCCACCCTGATTGACTTTCCTACCCCCGTCTCCATTGTGGACTCCATCCGTTTCTTGGGCACCACCATCACCCAGGACCTCAAGTGGGAGTCGACCATCAGCTCCCTCATCAAGAAGGCCCAGCAGAGGATGTACTTCCTGCGGCAGCTGAGGAAACTGAAGGTGCCGGCCCAGAGGCTGGTGCAGTTCTACTCAGCCGTCATCGAGTCCATCCTCACCTCCTCCGTCACCGTGTGGTTCCCCGGTGCCACAGTCCGGGACAAGCATCAACTGCAGCGCATGGTACGTGCTGCTGAGAAGGTTCTTGGCTGCAAACTCCCACCCCTCCAGGACCTGTTCACCTCCAAGACCAGGACTCCTCTCACCCTGGACACAAACTATTCTCCCCTCAGGCAGGAGACTACGGTCCATCCAGACCCACACCTCCCGCAACCTGAACAGTCCCCCCCCCCTCAACCATCATGCACATGAACAATAACAATATCTGATAGCTCAGTTACGGCTCATGTTATTCTATTCTGTGTTATATGTGTTTTATGTTGCACGATTGCACCAAGTAAAATCCCTAGGTTTGTGAACCCGTTCTCAAACAATGGCAATAAAAACTCTTCTGATTCTGAGATTGTTCTTGGTTAGGGCGAAAAGACACACTCTAATGATTTGTCAGTGTTCATTGTACAAAATGATCATAATGTTGCCTTGCAGAGTGGAAAGCTTCTCCGAGATGTTATCCTAAATTGAGATTGCCAAAGTCTGGGTGCTCACAGCTCTGCCCATCCCATGCATGGCGACGGGCAGCCTCTGGGCTCCTTGAAGCGTCTTCCGAATTTATCAATAGACCAGACCGGCGCTCAATCCAATCAGCAGACGTCCTCTTATCACAGCTCCAAACAGATAAGGTTTCTTTAATGTCTTTGACGGAAAGAAGTGCCAGGCACACGTCTCGCCACTTCGCCCAAGAGTCCCTCCTGTATCCGGCGGCCGAGGTCTCGTCAGGACACGCAGGTTCCCCTGAACCTGTGCTTCTCCTCGAGAATGTCGTCCATTTCAATTATAGTTGAGGGGTGTGTATTGTAAGGGGGAAAATGCCCTTTTCTTCTGCACCATACATAGCAAGGAGACCTTTCATACGGCGTGGGAGACTGGAACTATTTTTCCATAGGGTGGTGATGTGTAAAATAATTAAGACGGTATGGTTTGGAAGATTCCTTGCCTTCATTACAGCTAATTGGATTGAGCTCTGCCCACTTGTTGGCCCGCGTTGATACATTAACATGGCATTTAGGCGCTTAGTGTGATATCACGGGACTGACATGTAAGCCTTTAAATCCAAAGGATGTTATAAGGGTTTTAGAGGTGGGGTAGGAGGGTGGGCGCAGGGGGTTACCGGCGCTGACATAATCCCGGTGATGCTAAAACGGAGTGACAGTGTGGGGCTTTAGCTGGGAAGACGGCTAGCATGTCAATTCCCATGAGACCTTTTTTTTTTTTTTTTTTTTTTTTTTTTTAAATCGACAACACCTTACCCGCCTCTTTTTTTTTCTTTCTCATGGTGAACCTGACAAAAGTTTTCCCCCAGCAGAAGTTTTTCGGGAACTAAGGTTTTCTCTTGGCAAATGTGCTGCTGGGAAATATGCAAGACTGGCAATGTGCACGGACTTGACCTAGAAAACGCTGCCTTCACAGCTGCACAAGTACTCACACACTCACACACAC
>NC_084752.1:8947037-8962037 GCF_033978785.1 Entelurus aequoreus
TTCCATGCTTAAAATTCTTCAACAGCTTCAGACTTATCCATATGTGTATATTTGTTATATATTTGTTTTATATTTGCCAGCAATTTTTATGTTTTATGCTTTTTGTAAAAAAAACAAAAAAACTTAGTATGAAAAAAACATCAAATATGCAAAATATCCCCCCAAAACAAGTTGCAAAGTGGAATACTTTAATAGGTCAATCATTTATAACACTCATGTTGATGCTTTATTATTTTTTGGAACAATGACAGTTTGTTTTTTTTCCAAAAATGTGCACCATCCCTGCTGAGACTAAAAACAAACGCGCTCCAAAAAGTGTTATAAGTAGGTCATATTATTATTGTTTTCAAAACTTTCCATGCTCAAAATTCTTCAACAGCTTCAGACTTATCCATATTTGTTATATATTTGTTTTATATTTGCTAGTGTTTTTTTATGTTTTATGCTTTTTGTAAAAAAAAAAAAAAAAAAAAAAAACTTAGTATGAAAAAAACATCAAATATGCAAAATTTCCCCAAAACAAGTTGCAAAGTGGAATACTTTAATAGGTCAATCATTTATAACACTCATGTTGATGCTTTATTATTTTTTGGAACAATGACAGGTTTTTTTTCCAAAAATGTGCACCATCCCTGCTGAGACTAAAAACAAACGCGCTCCAAAAAGTGTTATAAGTAGGTCATATTATTATTGTTTTCAAAACTTTCCATGCTTAAAATTCTTCAACAGCTTCAGACTTACCCATATGTGTATATTTGTTATATATTTGTTTTATATTTGCTAGTGTTTTTTTATGTTTTATGCTTTTTGTAAAAAAAACAAAAAAACTTAGTATGAAAAAAACATCAAATATGCAAAATATCCCCCCAAAACAAGTTGCAAAGTGGAATACTTTAATAGGTCAATCATTTACAACACTCATGTTGATGCTTTATTATTTTTTGGAACAATGACAGTTTTTTTTTTTTCCAAAAATGTGCACCATCCCTGCTGAGACTAAAAACAAACGCGCTCCAAAAAGTGTTATAAGTAGGTCATATTATTATTGTTTTCAAAACTTTCCATGCTTAAAATTCTTCAACAGCTTCAGACTTATCCATATGTACATATTTGTTATATATTTGTTTTATATTTGCCAGCAATTTTTATGTTTTATGCGTTTTGTAGAAAGAAAAAAAACTTATGAAAAAATAAAATAAAATATGCTAAATTTCCCCAAAACAAGTTGCAAAGTGGAATACTTTAATACAGACTTTAGTAGGTCAATCATTTATAACACTCATGTTGATGATTTATTTTTATTTTTTTTGGAACAATGACAGTTTTATTTTTTTCCAAAAATGTGCACCATCCCTGCTGAGACTAAAAACAAACGTGCTCAAAAAGTGTTATAAGTAGGTCATATAATTGTTTTCAAAACATTCCATGCTTAAAATTCTTCAACAGCTTCAGACTTATCCATATGTATATATTTGTTATATATTTGTTTTATATTTGCAAGGAATTTTTATGTTTTATGCGTTTTGTAAAAAATAAATACTTATTATGAAAAAAACATCAAATATGCAAAATTTCCCCAAAACAAGTTGCAAAGTGGAAAACTTTTAATGAGGTAAATACAGACTTTAATAGGTCAATCATTTATAACACTCATGTTGATGCTTTATTATTTTTTGGAACAATGACAGGTTTTTTTTCCAAAAATGTGCACCATCCCTGCTGAGACTAAAAACAAACGCGCTCCAAAAAGTGTTATAAGTAGGTCATATAATTGTTTTCAAAACTTTCCATGCTTAAAATTCTTCAACAGCTTCAGACTTATTCATATGTATATATTTGTTTTATATTTGTTTTATATTTGCAAGGAATTTTTATGTTTTATGCGTTTTGTAAAAAAAAAAAAACGTATTATGAAAAAAACATCAAATATGCAAAATTTCCCCAAAACAAGTTGCAAAGTGGAATACTTTAATAGGTCAATCATTTATAACACTCATGTTGATGCTTTATTATTTTTTGGAACAATTAGTTTTTTTTTCTTCCAAAAATGTGCACCATCCCTGCTGAGACTAAAAACAAACGCGCTCCAAAAAGTGTTATAAGTAGGTCATATAATTGTTTTCAAAACATTCCATGCTTAAAATTCTTCAACAGCTTCAGACTTATCCATATGTATATATTTGTTTTATATTTGCAAGGAATTTTTATGTTTTATGCGTTTTGTAAAAAAAAAATACTTATTATGAAAAAAACATCAAATATGCAAAATTTCCCCAAAACAAGTTGCAAAGTGGAATACTTTAAATGAGGTAAATACAGACTTTAATAGGTCAATCATTTATAACACTCATGTTGATGCTTTATTATTTTTTGGAACAATGACAGTTTTTTTTCCAAAAATGTGCACCATCCCTGCTGAGACTAAAAACAAACGCACTCAAAAAAGTGTATAGGTAAGTCATATATTATTTTTTGTAGACTTTTAATGCTTTAAATTCTTCAACAGCTTCAGACCTATTCCTAGATATAACGTTTTTATATATTTGTTATTGTTTTAAAAAAAAATCTTTTATGCTCTTTTTGTAAAGGAAAAAACATTTTCTTGTGGGAAAAACACAAAATATGTAATATTTCCAAATACTCTAGATGAGGTCATTACAACACAGATTTTGATGGTTTATTGTTTTTGGAACAATGACAGTTTAATTCTAAAAACTCACAGGAGCTCGCCTTAGCCTAAAAACAAACGCGCTCAAAAAAGTGTTGTAAGTAGGTCATATTATTATTGTTTTTTAAACTTTCAACGCTTTAAATTATTCAACAGCTTCAGACTTAGCCATATATATTGTTTATACATTTGTAAGTTTTTTTTTAATGATTTATGCTCTAAACTAAAACTTCTATTATGGGAAAAACACAAAATATGCAACATTTCAAGCAGCAAAGTGGAGTACTTTAAAATACCAAGTTGACTTTATATCTTATTTGTGTTTCATTGTATCCATTAAAGCAGATAAAAATAAAAGTAATTTTTTATTTACTTTCCCTAAACATCTAAAAGTATTTATATTCTCTTCATGTCATATTATGCTCCTTCCAGCGCTGTTGTTTTTAGGTTGGAGATTGTATCCAATTCGGCAGCGCACACACACAGAGTACTTACAAGCAGACACAGTGTGTAGACAGAAAAGGGAGAATGGACGCATTTTGGCCTAAAAACTGACGATAAAGATGAAGCTATCACACTGAAACACCCTCAGGAAGAGGTGCTTTAAAACATGGCTAGCTAGCTAGCGGCTAACGTCCATCTGCAGTGTTTTAGCTACTTCTAAATCACTAATCCTCGCCTCCATGGCGACAAATAAAGTATGTTTCTTACAAGTACCATTATCACTGCAGGACGAGTAATAGCTAAACATGCTTCACTACACACCGTAGGAGGATACAATAGCTCACCGGCGTCACAATGTAAACAAACGCCATGGGTGGATCTACGCCTGACATCCACTGTAATGATACCAAATATTTACAATGATTACATCCATATTTTTTATCATCACCAAATATTTTTCTTTTTTTTAAATTCATATTATGTTTATAACGTCAGTAAATACGTCCCTGGACACATGAGGACTTTGAATATGACCAATGTATGATCCTGTAACTACTTGGTATCGGATCGATACCTAAATGTGTGGTATCATCCAAAACTAATGTAAAAGTATCAAAGAAGAGAAGAATAAGTGATTATTACATTTGAACAGAAGTGTAGATAAAACATGTTGAAAGAGAAAATGAGCAGATATTAACAGTAAATGAACAGGTAATTATTTTATCAACATTATTAAGGACAAACTGTAAAAATTGATTATTAATCAATAATCCATTTTTACAGTTTGTCCTTAATAATGTTGATAAAATAATAGGTAAATAAATGACACAATATGTTACTGCATACGTCAGCAGGAGTCTTTGTTTGTTTACTTACTACTAAAAGACAAGTTGTCTAGTATGTTCACTATTTTATTTAAGGACTAAATTGCAATAATAAACATATGTTTAATGCACCCTAAGATTTTTTGTTAAAATAAAGCCAATAATGCCATTCTTTGTGGTTCCCTTTATTTAGAAAAGTATCGACATACATTTTGGTACCGGTACCAAAATATTGGTATGGACACAACACTATTACCTGTCGAACATCATTTTTAGGTCCAGAACTCTGGAAAAAAGTGCCAAAGTGTGTCCGAACCCGAGCGGCACTTCAAGCCGTCTCCAGTCCAGTGACTTTGTGGTCCGTAGAGAACATCAAGTAAAGCACCTTGGCTAATTCTCCCGATGTTTGTAGCGTGGAAGCTACAATAAATGTGTCAACAAGATGGCTAATTAAATCCCGGATTAGCAGACTTTGACGGTGCAAAGATGTTTGCACAGCTGAGTGACGATACGGCCACGTGGCCAGCGAGACAGGATGCGGGCTTCCAAGTTAAACCCCAGATCTTCATTTCTCCTTTGGCCCAAGTTCCTGGCAGCGTTCCAGTCCATCCTGTGATGCAGTGTCCTTCACCCCCCCTCCACCCTCCACCGTCCCCACTCCCATCTATGTTCCCACTCCTGACTCAGCAGCACCTGCAAGTAGCATCCCGGCTAACGTGGTGGTTTTATCGGGGCAGCAGCAGGATGAGTGCTGGTAAAAACTGAAGGGGAAAACATCTTGAGAAGAGCGGGCCAAAGATGTGCTCGGGTGCTGCAGTGAAATCTCCCTGATCCAGTAGATTGTGTTGATCCACCAGGGAGAGCGATTGGAAATGTGGCAGATTTAGAAAGTCTTTATGGATTGGGGAAGCAAAAAGCTATCCAGTCTGGCAAAGCAAAAGCGGTTAATAACATTTTTTCCTTGTTTTTACTGTAAAAACCTTCTTCTTATGTTTCTTCTCTACCTGCTCGCCTCGCATCTCTTCGGGTTTTTGGCTCCCGATGGTCCCTGCAGGCCGAAGGCAGCTCTTTGAAATTCATCCACAATATTTTCTCAGAGCTTCCACGTCCACCTTTTTCCTCTCAAACACTTTGTGTCTCTGCTGCATCACTGGTCACGTGACTCACCTTCCACTTGGACCCGTCTTTGTCAAATAACTCGACTATTTCCAACCACTCGACGCTGTCAGACAACCTGACCTGTCCATGACTGGACTCGCTCGACGACTCGTCTATGGCGAGTGACCTGCCTGACACGGGACCACCCCTCTTATGTCCAACAATCCATTTTATGTCGGACAACGGGCCTAACGTCGGACAGTCCGTGTAACGTCAAACAGCTCGTCTAATGTCTGTTTGACGACATGTCCAATGTCGGCAACGCATCCGTCCAATGTCGGACAAGGCGTCCAATTTCTGTCGGACAACAAGCCTAACATCGGACAGTCCGTGTAACGTCAAACAGCTCGTCTAATGTCCGTTTGACGACATGTCCAATGTCGGACAAGGCGTCCAATGTCTGTCAGACAACGAGCCTAACGTCGGACAGTCCGTGTAACGTCAAACAGCTCGTCTTATGTATAATGTTTGACAACACATCCAATGTCGGACAAGGCGTCCAATGTCTGTCGAACAACGAGCCTAACGTCGGACAGTCCGTGTAACGTCAAACAGCTCGTCTAATGTCTGTTTGACGACATGTCCAATGTCGGACAAGGCGTCCAATGTCTGTCGAACAACGAGCCTAACGTCGGACAGTCCGTGTAACGTCAAACAGCTCGTCTGTCTGTTTGACGACATGTCCAATGTCGGACAAGGCGTCCAATGTCTGTCAGACAACGAGCCTAACATCGGACAGTCTATGTAACGTCAAACAGCTCGTCTTATGTATAATGTTTGACAACACATCTAATGTCGGACAAGGCGTCCAATGTCTGTCGAACAACGAGCCTAACGTCGGACAGTCCGTTGTAACGTCAAACAGCTCGTCTAATGTCTGTTTGACGACATGTCCAATGTCGGACAAGGCGTCCAATGTCTGTCGAACAACGAGCCTAACGTCGGACAGTCTATGTAACGTCAAACAGCTCGTCTTATGTATAATGTTTGACAACACATCCAATGTCGGACAAGGCGTCCAATGTCTGTTGAACAACGAGCCTAACGTCGGACAGTCCGTGTAACGTCAAACAGGCCGTGTAACGTCAAACAGCTCGTCTAATGTCTGTTTGACGACATGTCCAATGTCGGACAAGGCGTCCAATGTCTGTCAGACAACGAGCCTAACATCGGACAGTCTATGTAACGTCAAACAGCTCGTCTTATGTATAATGTTTGACAACACATCTAATGTCGGACAAGGCGTCCAATGTCTGTCGAACAACGAGCCTAACGTCGGGCAGTCCGTGTAACGTCAAACAGCTCGTCTAATGTCTGTTTGACGACATGTCCAATGTCGGAGAAGGCGTCCAATGTCTGTCTGACATGGGGCGTAACATCGGACAACGGGTGTAACGTCAGACAGCTCGTCTGTCGGACAAGGCGTCTAATGTCTGTCGGACAACGGGCGTAATGTCGGACATGGGGCGTAACTTCGGACAACGGGTGTAACGTCAGACAGCTCGTCTGTCGGACAAGGCGTCTAATGTCTGTCGGACAACGGGCGTAATGTCGGACATGGGGCGTAACATCGGACAACGGGTGTAACGTCAGACAGCTCGTCTGTCGGACAAGGCATCTAATGTCTGTCGGACAACGGGCGTAATGTCGGACATGGGGCGTAACATCGGACAACGGGTGTAACGTCAGACAGCTCGTCTGTCGGACAAGGCGTCTAATGTCTGTCGGACAACGGGCGTAATGTCGGACATGGGGCGTAACATCGGACAACGGGTGTAACGTCAGACAGCTCGTCTGTCGGACAAGGCGTCTAATGTCTGTCGGACAACGGGCGTAATGTCGGACATGGGGCGTAACATCGGACAACGGGTGTAACGTCAAACAGCTCGTCTGTCGGACAAGGCGTCTGTCTGTCGGACAACGGGCGTAATGTCGGACATGGGGCGTAACATCGGACAACGGGTGTAATGTCAGACAGCTCGTCTGTCGGACAAGGCGTCTAATGTCTGTCGGACAACGGGCGTAACGTCAGACATGGGGCGTAACATCGGACAACGGGTGTAACGTCAGACATGGGGCGTAACATCGGACAACGGGTGTAACGTCAGACAGCTCGTCTGTCGGACAAGGCGTCTAATGTCTGTCGGACATGGGGTGTAACGTCGGACATGGGGCGTAACATCGGACAACGGGTGTAACTTAAGACATGGGGCGTAACATCGGACAACGGGTGTAACGTCAGACATGGGGCGTAACATCGGACAACGGGTGTAACGTCAGACAGCTCGTCTGTCGGACAAGGCGTCTAATGTCTGTCGGACATGGGGCGTAACGTCAGACATGGGGCGTAACATCGGACAACGGGTGTAACGTCAGACATGGGGCGTAACATCGGACAACGGGTGTAACGTCAGACAGCTCGTCTGTCGGACAAGGCGTCTAATGTCTGTCGGACATGGGGCGTAACGTCAGACATGGGGCGTAACATCGGACAACGGGTGTAACGTCAGACAGCTCGTCTGTCGGACAAGGCGTCTAATGTCTGTCGGACAAGGCGTCTAATGTCTGTCGGACATGGGGCGTAACGTCAGACATGGGGCGTAACATCGGACAACGGGTGTAACGTCAGACATGGGGCGTAACATCGGACAACGGGTGTAACGTCAGACAGCTCGTCTGTCGGACAAGGCGTCTAATGTCTGTCGGACAAGGGGCGTAACGTCAGACATGGGGCGTAACATCGGACAACGGGTGTAACGTCAGACATGGGGCGTAACATCGGACAACGGGTGTAACGTCAGACAGCTCGTCTGTCGGACAAGGCGTCTAATGTCTGTCGGACATGGGGTGTAACGTCGGACATGGGGCGTAACATCGGACAACGGGTGTAACTTAAGACATGGGGCGTAACATCGGACAACGGGTGTAACGTCAGACATGGGGCGTAACATCGGACAACGGGTGTAACGTCAGACAGCTCGTCTGTCGGACAAGGCGTCTAATGTCTGTCGGACATGGGGCGTAACGTCAGACATGGGGCGTAACATCGGACAACGGGTGTAACGTCAGACATGGGGCGTAACATCGGACAACGGGTGTAACGTCAGACAGCTCGTCTGTCGGACAAGGCGTCTAATGTCTGTCGGACATGGGGCGTAACGTCAGACATGGGGCGTAACATCGGACAACGGGTGTAACGTCAGACAGCTCGTCTGTCGGACAAGGCGTCTAATGTCTGTCGGACAAGGCGTCTAATGTCTGTCGGACATGGGGCGTAACGTCAGACATGGGGCGTAACATCGGACAACGGGTGTAACGTCAGACATGGGGCGTAACATCGGACAACGGGTGTAACGTCAGACAGCTCGTCTGTCGGACAAGGCGTCTAATGTCTGTCGGACAAGGGGCGTAACGTCAGACATGGGGCGTAACATCGGACAACGGGTGTAACGTCAGACATGGGGCGTAACATCGGACAACGGGTGTAACGTCAGACAGCTCGTCTGTCGGACAAGGCGTCTAATGTCTGTCGGACATGGGGCGTAACGTCAGACATGGGGCGTAACATCGGACAACGGGTGTAACGTCAGACAGCTCGTCTGTCGGACAAGGCGTCTAATGTCTGTCGGACAAGGCGTCTAATGTCTGTCGGACATGGGGCGTAACGTCAGACATGGGGCGTAACATCGGACAACGGGTGTAACGTCAGACATGGGGCGTAACATCGGACAACGGGTGTAACGTCAGACAGCTCGTCTGTCGGACAAGGCGTCTAATGTCTGTCGGACAAGGCGTCTAATGTCTGTCGGACATGGGGCGTAACGTCAGACATGGGGCGTAACATCGGACAACGGGTGTAACGTCAGACATGGGGCGTAACATCGGACAACGGGTGTAACGTCAGACAGCTCGTCTGTCGGACAAGGCGTCTAATGTCTGTCGGACATGGGGCGTAACGTCAGACATGGGGCGTAACATCGGACAACGGGTGTAACGTCAGACATGGGGCGTAACATCGGACAACGGGTGTAACGTCAGACAGCTCGTCTGTCGGACAAGGCGTCTAATGTCTGTCGGACATGGGGCGTAACGTCAGACATGGGGCGTAACATCGGACAACGGGTGTAACGTCAGACAGCTCGTCTGTCGGACAAGGCGTCTAATGTCTGTCGGACAAGGCGTCTAATGTCTGTCGGACATGGGGCGTAACGTCAGACATGGGGCGTAACATCGGACAACGGGTGTTACGTCAGACATGGGGCGTAACATCGGACAACGGGTGTAACGTCAGACAGCTCGTCTGTCGGACAAGGCGTCTAATGTCTGTCGGACAAGGCGTCTAATGTCTGTCGGACATGGGGCGTAACGTCAGACATGGGGCGTAACATCGGACAACGGGTGTAACGTCAGACAGCTCGTCTGTCGGACAAGGCGTCTAATGTCTGTCGGACATGGGGCGTAACGTCAGACATGGGGCGTAACATCGGACAACGGGTGTAACGTCAGACAGCTCGTCTGTCGGACAAGGCGTCTAATGTCTGTCGGACAAGGCGTCTAATGTCTGTCGGACATGGGGCGTAACGTCAGACATGGGGCGTAACATCGGACAACGGGTGTTACGTCAGACATGGGGCGTAACATCGGACAACGGGTGTAACGTCAGACAGCTCGTCTGTCGGACAAGGCGTCTAATGTCTGTCGGACAAGGCGTCTAATGTCTGTCGGACATGGGGCGTAACGTCAGACATGGGGCGTAACATCGGACAACGGGTGTAACGTCAGACAGCTCGTCTGTCGGACAAGGCGTCTAATGTCTGTCGGACATGGGGCGTAACGTCAGACATGGGGCGTAACATCGGACAACGGGTGTAACGTCAGACAGCTCGTCTGTCGGACAAGGCGTCTAATGTCTGTCGGACAAGGCGTCTAATGTCTGTCGGACATGGGGCGTAACGTCAGACATGGGGCGTAACATCGGACAACGGGTGTTACGTCAGACATGGGGCGTAACATCGGACAACGGGTGTAACGTCAGACAGCTCGTCTGTCGGACAAGGCGTCTAATGTCTGTCGGACAAGGCGTCTAATGTCTGTCGGACATGGGGCGTAACGTCAGACATGGGGCGTAACATCGGACAACGGGTGTAACGTCAGACAGCTCGTCTGTCGGACAAGGCGTCTAATGTCTGTCGGACATGGGGCGTAACGTCAGACATGGGGCGTAACATCGGACAACGGGTGTAACGTCAGACAGCTCGTCTGTCGGACAAGGCGTCTAATGTCTGTCGGACATGGGGCGTAACGTCAGACATGGGGCGTAACATCGGACAACGGGTGTAACGTCAGACAGCTCGTCTGTCGGACAAGGCGTCTAATGTCTGTCGGACATGGGGCGTAACGTCAGACATGGGGCGTAACATCGGACAACGGGTGTAACGTCAGACAGCTCGTCTGTCGGACAAGGCGTCTAATGTCTGTCGGACATGGGGCGTAACGTCAGACATGGGGCGTAACATCGGACAACGGGTGTAACGTCAGACAGCTCGTCTGTCGGACAAGGCGTCTAATGTCTGTCGGACAAGGCGTCTAATGTCTGTCGGACATGGGGCGTAACGTCAGACATGGGGCGTAACATCGGACAACGGGTGTTACGTCAGACATGGGGCGTAACATCGGACAACGGGTGTAACGTCAGACAGCTCGTCTGTCGGACAAGGCGTCTAATGTCTGTCGGACAAGGCGTCTAATGTCTGTCGGACATGGGGCGTAACGTCAGACATGGGGCGTAACATCGGACAACGGGTGTAACGTCAGACAGCTCGTCTGTCGGACAAGGCGTCTAATGTCTGTCGGACATGGGGCGTAACGTCAGACATGGGGCGTAACATCGGACAACGGGTGTAACGTCAGACAGCTCGTCTGTCGGACAAGGCGTCTAATGTCTGTCGGACAAGGCGTCTAATGTCTGTCGGACATGGGGCGTAACGTCAGACATGGGGCGTAACATCGGACAACGGGTGTTACGTCAGACATGGGGCGTAACATCGGACAACGGGTGTAACGTCAGACAGCTCGTCTGTCGGACAAGGCGTCTAATGTCTGTCGGACAAGGCGTCTAATGTCTGTCGGACATGGGGCGTAACGTCAGACATGGGGCGTAACATCGGACAACGGGTGTAACGTCAGACAGCTCGTCTGTCGGACAAGGCGTCTAATGTCTGTCGGACATGGGGCGTAACGTCAGACATGGGGCGTAACATCGGACAACGGGTGTAACGTCAGACAGCTCGTCTGTCGGACAAGGCGTCTAATGTCTGTCGGACATGGGGCGTAACGTCAGACATGGGGCGTAACATCGGACAACGGGTGTAACGTCAGACAGCTCGTCTGTCGGACAAGGCGTCTAATGTCTGTCGGACGGCTCGTCTAATGTTGGACAATCCAACTAAGTGGAACAACAGACTACTTAAAAGTAAGAAAATACAAAAAGAGCAACAAGAAGTTGGTGACCTGTTGATTTTTATTGTGGTGCTCTTCAATAAAACCGTCACGGATTAGGAAATCATTTTAACAGCAAAAAAAAAAAAATCCATCACATTTTGTTACAAAATAGGACATACTGTTTTATTATTTTTATTATTATTATTATTGTTATTAAGTCCACAGAAATGAAAAAAGAAAGTTAAAAAAGGTGTGTAACATTCAGGTAGTAAAGTACATTCAGTTCCCCTTTTCCTCGCCATCCAACACACAAAACACAGCAAATGAGGGAGAAAAAAACATTTTTTTTTTTCATGTTTTACACTCAACAAAAATGACTTTTTATTCTATTTACACCTTCTTCCATCTGTAAATCAGGTGAGATTAAAAAAGGCACAAGTTTCCCTTTTTATTTTTTTTCTTCTAGTTTTTAGTCTTTGAAGTACAATGTAAACATCTCATGCATTAGCAACACTTTTCATCTTACAAAAAAAAAAAGTGTCGGCCGTTTTCTTTTTTTTTTTCCTAGACAAAAGTACTTAAATATTATTTTCCCAGCAAAATAGAATTCTCTCAAAAATACTTTCCCAGTCCTTCTTTTTTTTAGGTTCCTTACAAAGGACAGGAAGAAGAAGAACAACAACAAACGTTCCTCCCAATAACGCACAAGGAGCACTTGACTTTCCTTCTTTTATTCACAAATATTCACAATTACATTTTTCCTGGACTGTTGCGCACCCACGCTAGTCGCACCGTGTCGTCGCACAGCTCCTGTGTGCAAAACAACTAACAAGCAGGATATGGCTAATCCCCCGCGGAAAACACACGCCACACGGGAAAGAGGACAGGAGGGGGGCGCTGTAACACTCCTCAGTAGCATCGTCACCCTTTTCTTAGCAGGGGGACTCCAAACAATACCCCGTCATCAACAAGCGCACCTTTTACACTGCCGTAGAGCTCGCTTTTTAGTGGAGTTAAGCGTTCCTGTACATGAAGCACTGCTGAGTATGTGTGGGATGCTAAGCAACTGTACAGTGTGTGTGTGTGTGTGTGTGTGTGTGTGTGTGTGTGTGTGTGTGTTTGCAGTCTAGCCTACAAGTTGCTGTACAAATGTTTCAGTAGAAATGAAGCACCTCCATGTAAAAAGTAAGACTAAAAACAAGACTATTATCATTGGCGGGACGGAGAGAGACAAAACGACGGCAGAATCCTCTAGAACAAACTCAAGGCCCGGGGGTCAGATCTGGCCCGCCACATCATTTTATCTGGCCCGCAAAAAAACCTGGAAAATGTGTCAATTACTTTTTTTTTCTCACTAAATGTAATTAATTTTTTTTGTTCATTTTGACAGAAAAAAAATATATGTACTGCTTGTAATTGCATACCTTTTAAACTTTAATAGTATCCAATATTGCAACAAATATTACAGTATATTATCATACTTTCCAAAACATGTTTTTGTCTAAATAAAAATACTTAACATTACAGCAAACTATCCATTAAATTAATAAAAAATTAAAATAAAATGTACGTTGTTCTTTACAGCATATTACTGTAAATTAAAAAAAAAAAAAAACTTTTTTTTTTTTAGCGTAAAAATTTTGTTGACTGAGCTGCCAGTTTTTGACTGTAAAATTTAGGGTTGTTGTTTTTAACGGTGTATTACTGTAAATGGAAAGACGCTACATTTGTTTTTACGGTAAAAAAAAAAACTGGCAGCTAAGTTGCCAGAATAAAAAAAGAACTCGTACTGTTTTTTCATGAACAATAAAATGCGAAATTCTGGCAAGTAAGCTGCCGGCCATTTACCGTAAAATGTTGTAAAAAGTAAAAAATATTTTCAAGTAAAAAAAAAAAAAAAGACGATTTTACTGTAAAAATGTATTTTTACAACTTGTTACTGTACCACTGCTTTTTTTACGGAGAGAAAAAAAATCAAAATCAAAATAATAGATTTTATTTGTAAAAAAAAAAAAAGCACTTTACATTGAGTGAACAACCTCAAAGTGCTACAGTGTATTACATTTTTTTTTTAAATAAAAAGATAATAAAAAATAAATAAAAATAAAAAACAGCCAAACAAAACCCAGTGGTACTGTTTTTCCATTTACCATAAAATGTTGTAAAAAGTTAAAAATATTTTCAAGTAAAAAAAAAAAGAAAGAAAGGATTTTACTGTAAAAAATGTGTTTTTACAACTTGTTACTGTACCACTGCTTTTTTACGGAGAGAAAAAAAATCAAAAAAATAATAATAGATTTTATTTGTAAAAAAAAAAAGCACTTTACATTGAGTAAACAACCTCAAAGGGCTACAGTGTATTAAAAAATTAAATAAAAAGATAATAAAAAATTAATAAAAATAAAAAACAGCCAAAAAAAACCAGTGGTACTGTTTTTCCATTTACCATAAAATGTTGTAAAAAGTAAAAAATATTTCAAATTAAAAAAAGAAAGAAAGAGGATTTTACTGTAAAAATGTGTTTCTACAACTTGTTACTGTACCACTGCTTTTTTATGGAGAGAAAAAAAATAAAAATAATAATAATAGATTTTATTTGTAAAAAAAAAAGCACTTTACATTGAGTAAACAACCTCAAAGGGCTACAGTGTATTAAAAAAAATAAAAATAAAAAGATAATCAAAAATAAATTAAAATAAACAGCCAAATAGCTAAAACTAGTATGCATACATCTAAAAATATGCCTTTTTTAAAAGAAGGGTTTTTAAGCCTTTTTTAAAAGCATCCACAGTCTGTGGTGCCCTCAGGTGGTCAGGGAGAGCGTTCCACAGACTGGGAGCGGCGGAGCAGAAAGCCTGGTCTGGTAGTTTAATTGCTAGAATTTTACTGTAAAATGTGTTTTTTTTTGTTTATTTTTAAAGAACATATAGCACAGTTTTTTTTAAATTCTGGCAACTAAGCTGCACATTTTTTTTTACTGTAAAAAATGTTTTCCCTTTTACAGTAATACACCGTTAAACAACAACCATAGGTTTTGCAATAACTGGCAGCTCGGTCGACAGAATTTTATTGGTAGTTTTTTCCATTTACAGTAATATGCTGTAAAAAAAACAAAACACCGTAATGTAAAAAGATCCATAGTCATTTTTACACTGTATAACTTGCTTTGAAATCATAAGTCAAGTGTTTATTTAAGTGTTTATTTTGACAGAACCAAATAGTTTGTTGCAATTTTAGATAATATTTAAAGTTTAAAAAGTGTGCAATTTAATGCAGTACACATTTTCTTTGTAAATGGAAAAAAGCGAATACATTGAGTAAGAAAAGATAAAAGTGCTTAATTGACGCGTGTTGTTTCCAGGCCGTGTAAAATGAGGCGGCGGGCCAGAGTTTGGCCCCTGGGGGCCTTGAGTTTGACACCTGTGGTCTAAACGGTCTTGATCGGACACTTTTAGTCTCAGGGAC
>NC_084752.1:8964537-8974537 GCF_033978785.1 Entelurus aequoreus
TATATATGCATACATATATGTATATATACATACATACATGTGTATATATATACATACATGATATAATATACACATATATGTATATATATCATATATATACATATATGTGTATACATGTATGTATATATACACATATGTATATATATTTATATATACATACATATATGTATATATATACATATATGTGTATACACTGTATATATGTATGTATGTATACATGTATGTCTATATACATATATATGTATATATATAAGTATGTGTATATATAAATATACATGTATACACGTGTATATATATACATATACTTACATATAAGTTTATATACATATACTTATATATACATATATGTGTATATATATATTTGAAGAAAAATAGCAGGCTGCCAATAACTGCAATATTTGAGAGTTAAAGATAAATAACACTCATTAAGTTCATCAGCCATGTTTTTATTTTTATCAAAACCAGAATTTAAACGCGTTGAACTCCGAACATATTGTTTATAACCCCACAACAATTCCGAACTCTAAATCGTCCGAGCTGCAGAGTCTCGTGTCTACAAAGTCAAATAAGCGGCGGGGGGGGGGGGGGGGGGGTCTATTTGGAGCTGGGTCGGGAAAAAAACAACATTTGTGGCAAATGTGGCTGTGGGCGACCTCCTGACATGGCTGCCTTTTGACTCTGTGAATGTTGCTACTGAACATTTGTGACGAGCAGCAACTGTACCATGACTGCTGGTTGAAAAGCCGAGTGTATGTGTCACATAAAGGAGAGGTGGATGACAAAGCGTGAATTAGCCCTTGTAGTGGAGCGTGTCTGCCAGCTACATGTTGATATTTGCAAGGAAAGGTGGCGTGTCAGCGGACCACTCGCACATTCTGGTATGGCTTTGTCTCCGAGATGGCGTCTTTGGGGCGCACGGGGAGGGAGGCGGGGCTACGTTTACACGCTTTCGTCGCTCCGACCCTTCGCCCCCGCCCTTCTGGCCTCGGACAAGGACCGACCGGCGGCGTCCTGAGGGGGGGGGGGCGCCCGGATGGCGTCCCTGGGTTTGAGTTCCCGCGTCACTTCTTGTGGAAGTAGATGGTGTGTGTGAGGCCCGACTCCACCTTGGGGATCTGGTCGCTGATGATCTCCACCAGCATGTCGGGGAACTCCACCTTCAAGGCCTGCGACTCTCGGAAGGTGTAGAAGCAGAAGTCCAACAGGTTCCCCACCAGCTGCCGCAAACACAAGCACAAGGTCAGCTCCGCCTCTTTTATATGCGATACAGAGCAGGAGGCACTACTTTTCACGCTCGGTCGCAGACTAAGTCGGACTGCCTCGGAGTAATGTTAGGAATTTCCAAGAAGAAAACGCTCAAAAGTACAGTAAGGTTCCACTATTCAAAATGTGCTAGCTCGATGCTAATTTACATTGAATTTGTCATAGTCATGCTACAGGTTAGCATTAGCAATTTCGCATGGCAATTTTTTTATCAAGCAACAACAACAAAAACTCAGCAAAATGGCAAAGATTACTCCCTGACTAGGCAGCATAGAGTAGTCCATACACTAAAGCCAGCTCACATATTGGAAGTCGACTGTATAAAACTTGCAAATGACACTCAAAAATGAACAATAAAACACTGAATATTAACAACATATGAAATCACTCCTCTTTTACGCAGGATTTACAATATTAACTATGAACAATAAAACACTGAATATTAACAACATATGAACATCACTCTTTTATGTGGGATTTACAATATTAACTATTAATAAAACACTGAATATTAACAACATATGAAATCACTCCTCTTTTACGCGGGATTTACAATATTAACTATGAACAATAAAACACTGAATATTAACAACATATGAAATCACTCCTCTTTTACGTGGGATTTACAATATTAACTATGAACAATAAAACACTGAAAATTAACAACATATGAACATAGCTCCTCTTTTACGTGGGATTTACAATATTAACTATAAAACACTGAATATTAACAACATATGAACATCGCTCCTCTTTTATGTGGGATTTACAATATTAACTATGAACGATAAAACACGTAGGATTTACATTAGCTATGAACAATAAAACACTGAATATTAACAACATACGAACATCACTCCTCTTTTACGCGGGGACTTACAATATTAACTATGAACAATAAAACACTGAATATAAACAACATGAACATCACTCCTCTTTTTTACGTGGGATTTACAATATTAACTATGAACAATAAAACACTGAATATTACCAACATATGAACATCACTCTTTTACACGGGATTTACAATATTAACTATTAACAATAAAACACTGAATATTAACAACATATGAACGTCACTCCTCTTTTTTACGTGGGATTTACAATATTAACTATGAACGATAAAACACTGAATATTAACAACATATGAACATCGCTCCTCTTTTACGTGGGATTTACAATATTAACTATGAACAATAAAACACTGAATATTAACAACATATGAACATCGCTCCTCTTTTACGTGGGATTTACAATATTAACTATGAACAATAAAACACTGAATATTAACAACGTATGAACATCGCTACTCTTTTACGTGGGATTTACAATATTAACTATGAACAATAAAACACTGAATATTAACAACATATGAACATCGCTCCTCTTTTACGTGGGATTTACAATATTAACTATGAACAATAAAACACTGAATATTAACAACATATGAACATCGCTCCTCTTTTACGTGGGATTTACAATATTAACTATGAACAATAAAACACTGAATATTAACAACATATGAACATCGCTCCTCTTTTACGTGGGATTTACAATATTAACTATGAACAATAAAACACTGAATATTAACAACATATGAACATCGCTCCTCTTTTACGTGGGACTTACAATATTAACTATGAACAATAAAACACTGAATATTAACAACATATGAACATCGCTCCTCTTTTACGTGGGATTTACAATATTAACTATGAACAATAAAACACAATGACACTACACACGGGTGGTGGTCACTTACATGATGCATGGCGTCTAGCAGCTTGGTGAGCTGGAAGAAGCGCTGCCAGGTTTGGCCCGAGTTGTTGGTCGCTTTCCCCACGGAACGCCGGAGCTCTTTGATGTAATTGACTCGCATCTCTTCGAACGCCGCCTGGTTCTTCAGACCCTCTTTGGGAACTAGAGGGGGGGGGGGGGGGGAATCAGATTTCACAGTCAATGATGCAGCTTTCTTACTTACAATGACATCAGTCAGATTTATTGGTATGTTCAACACACAAAACATTAACATGACAACGTAGGAAAAGTTAGCATACACCTTAGGTAGCGGCGAGTGTCAAAATCCACGATTTTTAGGTGTAAACAGATAAAATTAGCCAAAATGTTAGCATGCTAACATTAGCATCCTAACATAGAAGTTGACATACTTCTAGGATGGCGTTAAGTATCGAAATCCATGTTTTTTAGGGTTGAACATACAGTAGTTGAAGTGTTAGCATTAAAAATTAACATGCTAACTTTAGCATGATGACATATAAAAAGTTAGCATACTTCTAAGATGGCGGCAAGTATCAAAATCCAAGATTTTTAAGGTTAAACATACAAAAGTAGCTAAAATGCTAGCATTGAACATAAACATGCTAACATAAACATGCTAACATAGAAGTTAGCATAAATCTAAGACGGCGCCAAGTATGAAAATCCATGATTTTTAAGGTTAAACATACAACAGTAGCTAGACAGCTAGACTTAAGAAATTATTTATATTATTCACATGTGAATAATGCTGCATAATAGAATGTATTTATTTATAATTCACACATGAATAATGCTGTATAATAGACTGTATTATATTATCCACATGTGAATAATGTTGTATAATAGACTGTATTTATATTATTCACATGTGAATAATGCTGTATAATATAATAGACTGTATTTATATTATTCACATGTGAATAATGCTGTATAATAGACTGTATTTGTTATTCACGTGTGAATAATGCTGTATAATAGACTGTATTTATATTATTCACATGTGAATAATGCTGTATAATAGACTGTATTTATATTATTCACATGTGAATAATGTTGTATAATAGACTGTATTTATATTATTCACATGTGAATAATGCTGCATAATAGAATGTATTTATTTATAATTCACACATGAATAATGCTGTATAATAGACTGTATTTATATTATCCACATGTGAATAATGTTGTATAATAGACTGTATTTATATTATTCACATGTGAATAATGCTGTATAATATAATAGACTGTATTTATATTATTCACATGTGAATAATGCTGTATAATAGACTGTATTTGTTATTCACGTGTGAATAATGCTGTATAATAGACTGTATTTATATTATTCACATGTGAATAATGCTGTATAATAGACTGTATTTATATTATTCACATGTGAATAATGTTGTATAATAGACTGTATTTATATTATTCACATGTGAATAATGCTGTATAATAGACTGTATTTGTTATTCGCATGTGAATAATGCTGTATAATATAATAGACTGTATTTATATTATTCACATGTGAATAATGCTGTATAATAGACTGTATTTATATTATTCACATGTGAATAATGCTGTATAATAGACTGTATTTATACTATTCACATGTGAATAATGCTGTATAATAGACTGTATTTATATTATTCACATGTGAATAATGCTGTATAATAGACTGTATTTATATTATTCACATGTGAATAATGCTGTATAATAGACTGTATTTATATTATTCGCATGTGAATAATGCTGTATAATAGACTGTATTTATATTATTCACATGTGAATAATGCTGTATAATAGACTGTATTTATATTATTCACATGTGAATAATGCTGTATAATAGACTGTATTTATATTATTCACATGTGAATAATGCTGTATAATAGACTGTATTTGTTATTCGCATGTGAATAATGCTGTATAATAGACTGTATTTATATTATTCACATGTGAATAATGCTGTATAATAGACTGTATTTATATTATTCACATGTGAATAATGCTGTATAATAGACTGTATTTGTTATTCACGTGTGAATAATGCTGTATAATAGACCGTATTTGTTATTCGCATGTGAATAATGCTGTATAATAGACTGTATTTATATTATTCACATGTGAATAATGCTGTATAATAGACTGTATTTATATTATTCACATGTAAAAAATACCTAAGGGTTTATTGTGAGCGAACTGTGGTGCTGAATTTCCCCCAGGGATCAATAAAGTACTTTCTATTCTATTCTATTCCTACATTGTTTCTTTTGGAGAAATGTGCTTCAATATACAAACTTTCCCATTTAAGAACCCTGTACTAGACATTCCACTCTATTACTTTTCATGTCCTTTTTTTTTCTCATTAAAGAAGTTCATCCATGTTCTTTTGTTTTGTTTCAGGATGAAACACAGACAGGTGTCAGTAGACTTAGAATAAGTTTGTAGCAAAGTTCCAACACGTCCTCTGACAGACTGCGTGCACGCTCAAGCAGAAAGTGGCAACGTGTTGACATCTTTCACAGCCAGCGACTAATGAAGAGTTCATCTACACGGAAGGAAATGTTCTCCTGTGGCCACCAAAGTGTCAGTGACGCATCCAACACGCTACCTTTGTCTACTCTTTCATCACTTCCTGTCTGCATGCATTCTGCCAATAGCTGCAAAGTTGTACAGCAGGGGTGGCCAGATCATTATTAAGAAAAAACGACCGACAGGAAGGCGAGAAACAATTTTTATTTCAACAGACTCTGGCGCCGTACCTGTCGTCAAAACTCCAAAGACCGACAGCACAGTTGCACAATAAAAGCCCTGCTTCATCCTGCCTGCGCTCACAAAATAAGAGTCTCAGAAAGCTGGCGTGCACAAGCTAGCAAGCTACGGAGTTTGCCGACCATATGTATTTCTTGTAAGGTGTATACAAAGGAGTACGGAAGCTGGACAAATAAGATGCCAAAAACCAACCACTTTCATGTGGTATTGGACAGAAAGGAGGACTTTTTTTCTCCTCCATTTGAAAATGCAGACGTTATCAGCACCACTGTCTGATTCCAATCAATGCAAGTCATCAGAATCAGGTAATACACCAACTTATATTCTTGTCTTCATGAAAGAAAGGAATCTATATGTGTTAAACATGCATGTATTATCATTAAACACCTTTAACTTGTTAACAATATGTGTTAAACATGCTTGCATTATCTTTAAACACCTTTCACTTGTTAACAATATTAACTATATGTATTAAACATGCTTGTATTATCTTTAAACACCTTTAACTTGTTAACAATATTAACTATGTGTTAAACATGCTTGCATTATCTTTAAACACCTTTAACTTGTTAACAATATTAACTATATGTGTTAAACATGCTTGTATTATCTTTAAACACCTTTAACTTGTTAACAATATTAACTATATGTGTTAAACATGCTTGCATTATCTTTAAACACTTTTAACTTGTTAACAATATTAACTATATGTGTTAAACATGCTTGTATTATCTTTAAACACCTTTAACTTGTTAACAATATTAACTATGTGTTAAACATGCTTGCATTATCTTTAAACACCTTTAACTTGTTAACAATATTAACTATATGTATTAAAGATTCTTGTATTATCATTAAACACCTTTAATTTATTAACAATATTAACTATGTGTTAAACATGCTTGTATTATCTTTAAACACCTTTAACTTGTTAACAATATTAACTATATGTGTTAAACATGCTTGCGTTATCTTTAAACACCTTTAACTTGTTAACAATATTAACTATATGTGTTAAATATGCTTGCATTATCTTTAAACACCTTTAACTTGTTAACAATATTAACTATGTGTTAAACATGCTTGTATTATCTTTAAACACCTTTAACTTGTTAACAATATTAACTATATGTGTTAAACATACTTGCATTATCTTTAAACACTTTTAACTTGTTAACAATATTAACTATATGTGTTAAACATGCTTGCATTATCTTTAAACACCTTTAACTTGTTAACAATATGTGTTAAACATGCTTGTATTATCTTTAAACACCTTTAACTTGTTAACAATATTAACTATGTGTTAAACATGCTTGCATTATCTTTAAACACCTTTAACTTGTTAACAATATTAACTATATGTGTTAAACATGCTTGTATTATCTTTAAACACCTTTAACTTGTTAACAATATTAACTATATGTGTTAAACATGCTTGCATTATCTTTAAACACTTTTAACTTGTTAACAATATTAACTATATGTGTTAAACATGCTTGCATTATCTTTAAACACCTTTAACTTGTTAACAATATTAACTATATGTGTTAAACATGCTTGTATTATCTTTAAACACCTTTAACTTGTTAACAATATTAACTATGTATTAAACATTCTTGTATTATCATTAAACACCTTTAATTTATTAACAATATTAACTATATGTGTTAAACATGCTTGTATTATCTTTAAACACCTTTAACTTGTTAACAATATTAACTATATGTGTTAAACATGCTTGCGTTATCTTTAAACACCTTTAACTTGTTAACAATATTAACTATATGTGTTAAATATGCTTGTATTATCTTTAAACACCTTTAACTTGTTAACAATATTAACTATATGTGTTAAACATGCTTGTATTATCTTTAAACACCTTTAACTTGTTAACAATATTAACTATATGTGTTAAACATGCTTGCATTATCTTTAAACACTTTTAACTTGTTAACAATATTAACTATATGTGTTAAACATGCTTGCATTATCTTTAAACACCTTTAACTTGTTAACAATATTAACTATATGTGTTAAACATGCTTGCATTATCTTTAAACACCTTTAACTTGTTAACAATATTAACTACATGTGTTAAACATTCTTGTATTATCATTAAACACCTTTAACTTGTTAACAATATTAACTATATGTGTTAAACATGCTTGCATTATCTTTAAACACCTTTAACTTAACAATATTAACTACATGTGTTAAACATTCTTGTATTATCATTAAACACCTTTAATTTGTTAACAATATTAACTATATGTGTTAAACATGCTTGTATTATCATTAAACACCTTTAACTTGTTAACAAAAACATATATTTCATAAATAAGTAAATATAAATTATATATATGAATGAGGTAGATCCCCGCGACTTGATCAATTGAAAAGTAGCTCGCTTGCAGAAAAAGTGTGAGCACCCCTGCTCTAAAGAGTTCCTGTCTTCACAATAAAAGCGCTGCTCCATCCTGCCTGCGCTAACAAAGTAAGAGTTTCGGAAAGCTGGCGCAAGCAAGCTACGGAGTTTGCTGTCAAAACTACAGACCGACTGCGCGGTTCCTCTCTTCACAATAAAAGCGCTGCTCCATCCTGCCTGCACTAACACAATAAAAGTCTCAGAGAGCTAGCAAGCTACAGAGTTTGCTGTCAAAACTACAGACCGACTGCGCGGTTCCTCTCTTCACAATAAAAGCGCTGCTCCATCCTGCCTGCGCTAACAAAATAAGAGTCTCGGAAAGGAGGACTTTTTTTCTCCTCCGTTTGAAAATGTGGAGGTTATCATCACTACTGTCTGATTCCAATCAATGCAAGTCATCACAATCATACCAACTTATATTCTTGTCTTCATGAAAGAAAGCAATGTTAAACATGCTTGTATTACTATGAAACACCTTCAACTTGTTCACCTCTCTTTCATAAATAAATCAATGTAAGTGATAAATATGACTGAGGTAGTGTGTGTGTGTGTGTGTGAGAGAGTGAAAGTAAGTCTTACTTGTGCTGAGGAGCAGCAGCACCTTCATGGACAGGAACTCATCGTAGGTGAGCTGCAGTCGAACAAACTCCTGGCTCACCTGTCTCATACCCAGACACAGGTGGTACATGGCCGACTGCTGCATGCGCTCCCTGCAAAGTCCACATGCAGGATTAGTTCTTTGGCTTTTAACATGAAAAAATAATTTAAAAAAAATAAATATTATATATATATATATATATATATATATATATATATATATATATATATATATATATATATATATATATATATATATATATATATATATATATATATATACATGTATATATATATATATATATACGTATATATATATATATAAATATATGTATATATATATATATATATATATATATATATACGTATATATATATATACGTATATATATATATATACGTATATATATATATACGTATATATATATATATGTATATATATATATATATATATATATATATACGTATATATATATATATGTATATATATATATATATATATACATATATATATGTATATATATATATATACGTATATATATATATAAATATATGTATATATATATATATATATATATATATATATATACGTATATATATATATATACGTATATATATATACGTATATATATATATACGTATATATATATATACACGTATATATATATATATGTATATATATATATATATATATATATATATATATATATACGTATATATATATACGTATATATATATATACGTATATATATATATACGTATATATATATACGTATATATATATATATACGTATATATATATATACGTATATATATATACGTATATATATATATATATATACGTATATATATATATATACGTATATATATATATACGTATATATATATATATATACGTATATATATATATATATATATATATATATATATATATATATATATATATATATATATATATATATATATATATATATATGTATATGTATATATATATACTGTATATATATATATATACACTACCGTTCAAAAGTTTGGGGTCACCCAAACAATTTTGTGGAATAGCCTTCATTTCTAAGAACAAGAATAGACTGTCGAGTTTCCGATGAAAGTTCTCTTTTTCTGGCCATTTTGAGCGTTTAATTGACCCCACAAATGTGATGCTCCA
>NC_084752.1:8979537-9014537 GCF_033978785.1 Entelurus aequoreus
AACAAAAAACAAATTTTTTTAAATTTTTTTTTAGATATGTATCTCGTGCGCACGAGAAACTTTTTTTAAAGTTATTAAAAAAATGTTTTAAAATTTGATACTTTTTTTTTTTTAAGCCACAAGTAACTTTAGGGCTGTCAAATGTAAAAAAGTTTGTTATAATTATATTAAAAATAATAAATCTAATGATGACAATGTTTATATGTGAACCACAAAAACAACTAACTGTGTTTTTCTTAATATTTACTTGTTGCGGGCCGCCACAAGTAAAAAAGTTTGGCTAGTCATGTGTTATTACACGTGTGACAGTATCAGTATGTCAAGTTTTTTGTTAATATATTAAAAAAAAACCAAAAAAAACAATGATGACAATGTTTAACTGTGAACTAGCAAAAAATATAACTATGTGTTTCCTATAAATGTACTTGTTGCAGGCCGCCACAGGTAACTTTAGGGCTGTCACATGTAAAAAAGTTTGTTATAATTATATTAAAAATAATAAATCTAATGATGACAATGTTTACATGTGAACCACAAAAAC
Organism: Entelurus aequoreus; assembly: GCF_033978785.1. Lineage (NCBI taxonomy): Eukaryota > Metazoa > Chordata > Actinopteri > Syngnathiformes > Syngnathidae > Entelurus > Entelurus aequoreus. The sequence goes on from NC_084752.1 coordinate 8,980,079, forward strand.
AACTAACCCGTATTTTTATATATATTTACTTGTTGCGGGCCGCCACAAGTAAAAAAGTTTGGCTAGTCATGTGTTCTCACACGTGTGACATTATCAGTATGGCAAGTTTTTTTGTTATAATTATATAAAAAAAAAAAAAAATCTAATAATGACAATGTTTACCTGTGAACCAGCAAAAAAAATCTAATTGTGTTTTTCCTATATATTTACTTGTTGCAGGCCCGCCACAAGTAAAATAGCCATGTGTTCTCATCCTAGCTAAATGGCATTCATATTCCGAGTTCCTCCCAGCAAAAAGCTGCAGGGATTTCACTTATGACTGCGACACCACGCAGAGAAGCGGTACAAAAATAGAAGGGGGATGGGAATCGTGCCAAACTCTCAATCAATGCCTGGCAAGAAGCTCCATGTGCGCTAACAACAACAACAACAACAACAACAACAACAACAACAACAACAAGACAAAAGGCAAGTGAGGACAGCAGTAGGAACTATTTCAGTCTGTGAGGATGTCACAGTGTCTGCTAATGATGTGTCTGCTAGTCAGGACCTGCTCACTCTATTTATATGTGACACTACATGCATGCACATACAGTATTTATATGTGACACTACATGCATGCACATATTTATATGTGACACTACATGCATGCACATACAGTATTTATATGTGACACTACATGCATGCACATATTTATATGTGACACTACATGCATGCACATACAGTATTTATATGTGACACTACATGCATGCACATACAGTATTTATATGTGACACTACATGCATGCACATATTTATATGTGACACTACATGCATGCACATATTTATATGTGACACTACATGCATGCACATATTTATATGTGACACTACATGCATGCACATACAGTATTTATATGTGACACTACATGCATGCACATATTTATATGTGACACTACATGCATGCACATATTTATATGTGACACTACATGCATGCACATATTTCTATGTGACACTACATGCATGCACATATTTATATGTGACACTACATGCATGCACATATTTCTATGTGACACTACATGCATGCACATATTTCTATGTGACACTACATGCATGCACATATTTATATGTGACACTACATGCACATATTTATATGTGACACTACATGCACATATTTATATGTGACACTACATGCACATATTTATATGTGACACTACATGCATATATTTATGTCGCACTACATGTACATATTTATATGTGACACTACATGCACATATTTATATGTGACACTACATGCACATATTTATATTTGACACTACATGCATGCACATATTTATATGTGACACTACATGCACATATTTATATTTGACACTACATGCATGCACATATTTATATGTGACACTACATGCATGCACATATTTATATGTGACACTACATGCACATATTTATATGTGACACTACATGCACATATTTATGTCGCACTACATGTACATATTTATATGTGACACTACATGCACATATTTATATGTGACACTACATGCACATATTTATATTTGACACTACATGCATGCACATATTTATATGTGACACTACATGCATGCATATATTTGTATGTGACACTACATGCATGCATATATTTATATGTGACACTACATGCATGCACATATTTATATGTGACACTACATGCATGCACATATTTATATGTGCCACTACATGCACATATGTATATGTGACACTACATGCACATATTTATATTTGACACTACATGCATGCACATATTTATATGTGACACTACATGCATGCACATATTTATATATGACACTACATGCATGCACATATTTATATGTGACACTACATGCATGCACATATTTATATGTGACACTACATGTATGCACATATTTATATGACACTACATGCATGCACTTATTTGTGACACTACATGCATGCACATATTTATATGTGACACTACATGCACATATTTATATGTGACATGACATGCATGCACATATTTATATGTGACACTACATGCACATATTTATGTCGCACTACATGCACATATTTATATGTGACACTACATGCATATATTTATAAGTCACTAAATGCACATATTTATGTGACACGACATGCACATATTTATATGTGACACGACATGCATGCACATATTTATATGTGACACTACATGCACATATTTATGTCACACTACATGCACATATTTATATGTGACACTACATGCATATATTTATAAGTCACTAAATGCACATATTTATATGTGACACTACATGCATGCACATATTTATATGTGACACTACATGCACATATTTATGTCGCACTACATGCACATATTTATATGTGACACTACATGCATATATTTATAAGTCACTAAATGCACATATTTATATGTGACACTACATGCACGTATTAATATGTGACACTACATGCACATATTTATATGTGCCACTACATGCACATATTTATATGTGACACTACATGCATGCACATAGTTATATGTGACACTACATGCACATATTTATATGTGCCACTACATGCACATATTTATATGTGACACTACATGCATGCACATAGCTATATGTGACACGACATGCACACATGTATGTCGCACTAAATGCACATATTTATATGTGACACTACATGCATATATTTATAAGTCACTAAATGCACATATTTATATGCGACAGTACATGCACGTATTTATATGTGACACTACATGCACATATTTATATGTGACACGACATGCACATATTTATATGTGACACTACATGCATATTTATATGTCACACTAAATGCACATATTTATATGTGACACTACATGCACATATTTATATGCGACACGACATGCACATATTTATATGCGACACTACATGCACATATTTATATGTGACACTACATGCACATATTTATATGCGACACTACATGCACATATTTATATGCGACACTACATGCACATATTTATATGTGACACTACATGCATATATTTATAAGTCACTAAATGCACATATTTATGTGACACGACATGCACATATTTATATGTGACACGACATGCATGCACATATTTATATGTGACACTACATGCACATATTTATGTCGCACTACATGCACATATTTATATGTGACACTACTTGCATATATTTATAAGTCACTAAATGCACATATTTATATGTGACACTACATGCACGTATTAATATGTAACACTACATGCACATATTTATATGTGACACTACATGCACATATTTATATGTGACACTACATGCATGCACATAGTTATATGTGACACGACATGCATGCACATATTTATATGTGACACTACATGCACATATTTATGTCGCACTACTTGCACATATTTATATGTGACACTACATGCATATATTTATAAGTCACTAAATGCACATATTTATATGTGACACTACATGCACGTATTAATATGTGACACTACATGCACATATTTATATGTGACACTACATGCACATATTTATATGTGACACTACATGCATGCACATAGTTATATGTGACATGACATGCACATATGTATGTCGCACTACATGCACATATTCATATGTGACACTACATGCATATATTTATAAGTCACTAAATGCACATATTTATATGCGACAGTACATGCACGTATTTATATGTGACACTACATGCACATATCTATATGTGACACTACATGCATATATTTATAAGTCACTAAATGCACATATTTATATGCGACAGTACATGCACGTATTTATATGTGACACTACATGCACATATTTATATGTGACACTACATGCACATATTTATATGTGACACTACATGCACATATTTATGTCGCACTACATGCACATATTTACACGTGACACTACATGCATATATTTATATGTCACTAAATGCACATATTTATGTGTGACACTACATGCACATATTTATATGTCACTAAATGCACATATTTATGTGTCACACTACATGCACATATTTATATGTGACACTACATGAAGATGTACATGCACATATTTTCATATGCTGTATACAAATGTGTTTTAATCAATAATGAATACAGTTATTGACACATTCATGTATTTAGTAAAAGTGTCTCTCACGTGTTTACTATCGTCTGTGGAGCATCTTTTAATGTGACGCATCATGGCCAACAACAAAAAAAAACATTCCAAATGACTTCACTCTTGTAAATCCTCATTTTAATTTAATGCAGGACATGATTTTGATGGCAATCTCATTTTAGAATATTTTCTTGAGCTAACGATGGAAACGTAGAGGCGTGACAAGAGCAGTAAAGAAGCATGTCATATTCATGATATTTTGGGGAATGACATCTTTTTACTTGACATGATTTAGGACTGACAGGTTCTATTTACAGTGGAACACATTGTTTCCCTCTGGAGGTAGCAATGATCTTATTACACTTTTATTAACTGCTGTCCTTTTAACAGTTACACAAAGTAGTTAAATGGAGGACAATTCAATTAAATACAACTAAATAACAACAATGTGTAACTGTGAACTGGCAAAAAATAAAACTGTACGTGGTTTCCATATGTTTACTTGTTGCGAGCCGCCACAAGTAAAGAAAAAATTAAAAATATTTTATAATTTTATTTGACGATACAATCAGTATAAACTTCCAAGTGATATACAGTATGTGCTTCCATCTCCTGCAATTATATTCCAAAAACAAACATTTTCAGTGGTCACCAACCTTTCGAGATCCATGGTCCAAAAATCAAAGCAAGATCTGAGATATATAATATACAAAAATACATACATATATATATACGCACGTATACATACATATGAATGACTGTGCATGTGAGCTGTGTGCTTGGTATTTTATTTATTTATTTTTATCTTAGTACCAATGTTCTTTTGTTTTTTATGTTTCATCTATGAATTTGCACTAAATGGGTTTGCTTGCAATTTCGTTGTACAATGTACAATGACAATAAAGATCATACATATACGTACATACATATATACATACCTACATACTGTACATATATACATGTACATATACATATATACTTACATATACATATATATGTATATATACATGTATATATGTATATATACATGTATATGTATATATACATGTATATATGTATATATATATATACATGTATATATACATATATACACATGTATATATACATATATACATGTATATGTATATATACATATACACATGTATACATACATACATATATATGTATATACATGTGTATATGTATATATACATATACACATGTATATGTATATACACATATACACATGTATATGTATATACACATATACACATGTATATGTATATATATATACATATACACATGTATATGTATATATACATATACACATGTATACATACATACATATATATGTATATACATATATATGTATGTATGTATACATGTGTATATGTATATATACATATACATGTGTATATGTATATATACATATACATGTGTATATGTATATATACATATACACATGTATATGTATATATACATATACACATGTATATGTATATATACATATACACATGTATATACATATATATGTATGTATGTATACATGTGTATATGTGTATATGTATATATACATATACATGTGTATATGTATATATATATATATATATATATATATATGTTTGTATATCTGTACGGTATGTACGTATATGTATGTATATATCCATCCATCCCTTTTCTACCGCTTGTCCCTTTCGGGCGGTAGGCGGGGTATATATGTATGTACGTATATGTATGTATATATGTATGTACATATATACCTGTATATATATGTATATATGTATGTATGTGTGTATGTATATATATATATACATGGCTATATATATATACATGGCTATATATATATATATATATATATATATATATATATATATATATATATATATATATATATATATATATATATATATATATATATAGCCATGTATATTTGTAAACACTGATACTTACAGAAACATGTATAATATTTGTAGTAAGGATATATTTAAATGTGCTATTGTAATAGTAATTATAAATTATTATACATTATTTTTTACATGTGAAAAATCATTAAAGCTGCCTTATTATTATTACTATAAATGGTGTTATCACATTTGTATAATTATTTATCATGAATAAAATATGTACTTTTAAGAGTAAATATCCTTGATTGCAAAAGATCCAAATGGATTAATTCTGAATTAAATGTGTGATATTTTGAAGAAAAAAAAAAAAGTGTATTTTATGTTTAAATATTTGGAAGAATTTCCATCCTTTTTTCATTTCTGCATGACGTCAGTTTAAGGTCACTTGCTGGATGTATTCAGAGAGTGGTGTGCAGGTGGTAGCGGGTCACTCACCTGGAAGTACTTTGGCCCACTTGACCAGGCGGACCATCTGCTTCCCGGCCAGGCAGTTGAGGCTGGACAGCAGGTGGTCCGTGGTGTCGGGCTGCGTGTTGTCGAAGCCCGAGTACACCTCTTCGGGCTCGATGAGCTCCAGCACGCTGCAGATGGAGGGCGGCAGGAAAGGTGTGACCACCCCGGCGCCGTGAGGCACCAAGGTGGTGCTGGCCGACGCGTTCAGCTCCTTCTCCGAGGGCAGGAAGTCGCCTCCCACGCCGCCCGTTTGAGCCTCCTTGGCGCCCTGCGAGTCCTCGCTGACGCCCTTTAACTTCACCAACTTCTTGGACTTGCGAGCTGTGCGGGGGGCATATTCATGTCAGCATGACCTCTGACCCCGACGTCCCGCAAAAAAGAAAGAGCCTCACCTCCGAGGTTCATCCCGGCCTGAAGGCACTTGCGTACGCGGCACGCCGGGCAGTTTTTCCTTCGGATCTTGTCGATAATGCAGTCGTTCCTGCCGGCGCAGAGATAGTTGTGCTGACCTGAGAAAAAACAAGAAGACCATAAGTAATAATTGGGGCAAAAGGTGCAGTGCCCCGCCACGTCCAGCAGATGGCACTTTGTGTTACACAAATACATTCAAAGTTCAATATGTCGGATTCTTGCTCTTTTTACACATTTTTTCTTCTCCGCGATTATAAAACAACCCCCCCAGAATAACTCCAGTACAGTAGATCAAGGGTCTTAAAACCTTTTTCCAGGCCAAGAAACCTTAAACCAGGGGTGTCCAAAGTGCGGCCCGCAGCTAATTGTTTACCGGCCCGCCACACATTCTGGAAATACTATAGTAAATATAAAAAAGAACATTAAAAAAAGGTGGAATGAGGTGAAATCTAACAAGAGAAAGTTGCAATGTTGACACAAAAGCTGCCATGCAGGCTGTTTTTTTGCTTCTTTTGTCTTCATTTTTATTTTTTTGCCATTGCTCAAAAAAAAAAAAAATAATGACAAAAAATCCATGTTATAATGAATTATTTTCAGGGCTCCAATTACTTCAAATATTTCACAGTGTTTCCCACACATTCATTTATTTGCGGCGGCCCGCCACGAAAGAATTACGTCCGCCACAAATAAAAAAAATACATTTTTTTTTTTTTTTTTGTCCTGTCCAGCTTCTCAGGCAAATCATATAGTTCAGGGGTCACCAATACCCCTGAACTATATGATTATAGTTCAGGGGTATTGTGTTCAGGGGTATTGTGCCCGCGGGCTACCTGGTGCCCGCGGGCACCAGGTAGCCCGTAAGGACCAGATGAGTAGCCCGCTGGCCTGTTCTAAAAATAGCTCAAATAGCAGCACTTACCAGTGAGCTGCCTCTATTTTTTAAATTGTATTTATTTACTAGCAAGCTGGTCTCGCTTTGCTCAACATTTTTAATTCTAAGAGAGACAAAACTCAAATAGAATTTGAAAATCCAAGAAAATATTTTAAAGACTTGGTCTTCACTTGTTTAAATAAATGCATTAATTTTTTTACTTTGCTTCTTATTACTTTCAGAAAGACAATTTTAGAGAAAAAATACAACCTTAAAAATGATTTTGGGATTTTTAAACACATATAACTTTTTTACCTTTTAAATTCCTTCCTCTTGTTTCCTGACACTGTAAATCAATCCATTTTCTACCGCTTATTCCCTTTGGGGTCGCGGGGGGCGCTGGAGCCTATCTCAGCTACAATCGGGTGGAAGGCGGGGTACACCCTGGACAAGTCGCCACCTCATCGCAGAGCCAACACAGATAGACAGACAACATTCACAATCACATTCACACACTAGGGCCAATTTGATTTAATTCTTCATTTTAGCTTCTGTTTTTTCGACAAAGAATATTTGTGAAATATTTCTTCAAACTTATTATGATTAAAATTAAAAAAAAATATTCTGGCAAATCTAGAAAATCTGTAGAATCAAATTTAAATCTTATTTCAAAGTCTTTTTAATTTCTTTTAAAAATGTTGTTCTGGAAAATCTAGAAGAAATAATGATTTGTCTTTGTTAGAAATATAGCTTGGTCCAATTTGTTATATATTCTAACAAAGTGCAGATTGGATTTTAACCTATTTAAAACATGTCATCAAAATTCTAAAATTAATCTTAATCAGGAAAAATTACTAATGATGTTCCATAAATTCTTTTTTTAATTTTTTCAAAAAGATTCGAATTAGCTAGTTTTTCTCTTCTTTTTTTCGGTTGAATTTTGAATTTTATAGAGTCGAAATTAAAGATAAACTATGTTTCAAAATTTAATTGTCATTTTTTTTGTGTTTTCTCCTCTTTTAAACCGTTCAATTAAGTGTAAATATCATTAATTATTAATAATAACAGAGTTAAAGGTAAATTGAGCAAATTGGCTATTTCTGGCAATTTATTGAAGTGTGTATCAAACTGGTAGCCTTTCGCATTAATCAGTACCCAAGAAGTAGCTCTTGGTTTCAAAAAGGTTGGTGACCCCTGATCTAGTTGATGTAGTTGCCCATATAGGCTGTGCAGATTTACTTTACAAAAGAGAAGTGTAGGATACTTCTCTTGTTCCCTTATTTGTATTTGACCACTACTGTTTTCTGTTTATTTGTTACTGACTGTGGCAGGACACCCCTGCCTCTGTTTCACTTTATGTTGCTGGTAAATAATATGGTTGTAGTAGTAGGCTAAAGTTAAATTATTTAGTATGCACTAATTAAAGGGGCAGAGCTTTAAGAGACATTTTAGCTTTTATATTTTATAAGATATATTTTTTGTAAGAACCACAATTAATAAATATATTTCAGTGAATAACTTATTGTTCAAATTTGTATATGAATATGTACATAAAGTGTTGTAATTATATTGTAAAATGGATGGATGGATGGATGGATGGACGTTTGAAACAAAACTGTTATTATTAATTAGTAAGTATACATTTTTTGAGCCTTTTTAGAGAAAATCATATCATTGTAGTAAATTATGCAAATTACTTGGTGATGTCATGGTGACCACGCCCACAGCCACGCCCCCACCGCCAAAGGTATCTTGGCAGTTTATGGGAAACACTGTTTCACTTTAAAATGTTTTATGTGGTAAATATTGCATATATTGTGTAGTAGCCATATAAAAACATCAACGTTTTCTTTGACAAAAGCGCATAAAACAAACAAAATAATAGTTCCAGCATAAAATCGACAGATATATCTGAAGTTGATCTCGTAACTTAAGTGTTGAAACCTAATAAAAATGTATCACTTAATGAGTGGGGCACCTTTTGGATCCCAAATATATTTGGTGATTTTTTTATTTATGTTTTCACTGTGATTACTCAAAAATATGAAATAATTAAAATCAATGGTGTTCTGCATTATTGATCTTTTAGGGCTCTAATTACTAAATACTGCATATTTCAGTTTTACTATAAAAAAAACTAAGTAGTTTTTGACAGAAAAGCCATGAAACTTTTTTTAAAATTTGTATTACTTTATATCAACTTGAAGTTGATATAGAGATTTACTGTAAGCGTTAAATAATTAAAATAAAAAAATAATCTGACTTATTTTTTAACATTTTAATGACTGAGACCCTTTATGGTCCCCGGGACCCCTAAAGGTAAAATAAATAAAAAATGCATATATTTTGTTATGGTTTGAAAATGAAAAATATAGAAAATGGCCCCCACATGCTTTAATTTTTCCGTGTGCGGCCCTCAGTGGACAAAGTTTGGACACCCCATGTGTGGACCACATAGATACAAAAAGCCCTTGGAGGGCCACTTCATTAATATTACAATGTTTCCATATATATATATATTGTTTTGTTATTATTTTCATTGTTTACCAACAAACTAATGGAAAACCTGCTTTGGAATCAAAAGTCAAAAGTGACAACTTCATTTCAGCTGGCGTAGAATTTTCATGAGGAAAAAAAAAGGGTTTGAATGACACAAAGGCAAGACATACAGTAGAAACGGGATTGAGAAGGCACTATTTGGTTTACCTGACACATGAAACGTGACAAATTGCGGGAGCGCACTATCCACTTCGGCCGCCATTCCAACTTTGACCACAGCGTCAGTTAAAGTTCAAGTACCAATGATTGTCACACAAACACTAGGTGTGGTGTAATTATTCCCTGCATTTGACCCATCACCCTTGATCACCCCCTGGGAGGTGAGGGGAGAAGTGAGCAGCAGCAATGGCCGCGCCCGGGAATCATTTTTCGGTGATTTAACCCTTAAAGTACCAATGATTGTCTCACACAAACACTACGTGTGGCGAAATTATTCTCTGCATTTGACCCATCACCCTTGATCACCCCCCTGGGAGGTGAGGGGAGCAGTGAGCAGCAGCGGTGGCCGCGCCCGGGAATCATTTTTGGTGATTTAACCCCCAATTCCAACCCTTGATGCTGAGTGCCAAGCAGGGAGGTTCTCATTTCAATGTGTTTTCTTTATTTTCATGACTATTTACATTGTAGATTGTCACATCAAAACTATGAATGAACACATGTGGAGTTATGTACTTAACAAAAAAAGGTGAAAAAACATGTTTTATATTCTTGTTTCTTGAAAATAGCCACCCTTTGCTCTGATTACTGCTTTGCACACTCCATGAGCTTCAAGAGGTGGTCACCTGAAATGGTTTTCACTTCACAGGTGCGCTTGAAGCTCATGGAGAGAATGCCAAGAGTGTGCAAAGCAGTAGTCAGAGCAAAGGGTGGCTATTTAAGTTAAAGTACCAATGACAGTCACACACACACTTTCTGCTCCGCCGCTCCCAGTCTGTGGAACGCTCTCCCTTACCACCTGAGGGCACCACAGACTGTGGATGCTTTTAAAAAAGGCTTTTTTTTTTAGATATATGCATACCGTATTTTTCGGACTATAAGTCGCAGTTTTTTTCATAGTTTGGCCGGGGGTGCGACTTATACTCAGGAGCGACTTATGTGTGAAATTATTAACACATCACCGTAAAATATCAAATAATATTATTTAGCTCATTCACGTAAGAGACTAGACGTATAAGATTTCATGGGATTTAGCGATTAGGAGTGACAGATTGTTTGGTAAACGTATAGCATGTTCTATATGTTATAGTTATTTGAATGACTCTTGCCATAATATGTTACGTTAACATACCAGGCACCTTCTCAGTTGGTTATTTATGCCTCATATAACGTACACTTATTCAGCCTGTTGTTCACTATTCTTTATTTTAAATTGCCTTTCAAATGTCTATACTTGGTGTTGGCTTTTATCAAATACATTTCCCCCAAAAAGTGCGACTTATTTATGTTTTTTTCCCTTCTTTATTATGCATTTTCGGCCGGTGCGACTTATACTCCGAAAAATACGGTAGTAGTTTTAGCTATTTGGCTGTTCTAGTTTTTATTTTCATTTTTTTTTATTTTATTTTTTTAGGGATGTCCGATAATGGCTTTTTGCCGATATCCGATATTCCGATATTGTCCAACTCTTTAATTACCGATACCGATATCAACCGATACCGATATCAACCGATATATGCAGTCGTGGAATTAACACATTATTATGCCTAATTTGGACAACCAGGTATGGTGAAGATAAGGTACTTTTTAAAAAAAATAGTAAAATAAGATAAATTAATTAAAAACATTTTCTTGAATAAAAAAGAAAGTACAACAATATAAAAACAGTTACATAGAAACTAATAATGAATGAAAATGAGTAAAATTAACTGTTAAAGGTTAGTACTATTAGTGGACCAGCAGCACGCACAATCATGTGTGCTTACGGACTGTATTCCTTGCAGACTGTATTGATATATATTGATATATAATGTAGGAACCAGAATATTAATAACAGAAAGAAACAACCCTTTTGTGTGAATGAGTGTTAATGGAGGAGGGAGGTTTTTTGGGTTGGTGCACTAATTGTAAGTGTATCTTGTGTTTTTTATGTTGATTTAATTAAAAAAAAAAAAACAACAACAAAAAAAAAAAACGATACCGATAATAAAAAAACGATACCGATAATTTCCGATATTACATTTTAACGCATATATCGGCCGATATTATCGGACATCTCTAATTTTTTTTAATACACTGTAGCACTTTGAGGTTGTTTACGCAATGTAAAGTGCTTTTTTTTTTTTTTTTTTTACAAATAAAATCTATTATTATTATTATTATTATTACTAGGTGTGGTAAAATGTGTCCTCTGCATTTGACCCATCTCCTTGTTCCACCCCTCTGGGAGGTGAGGGGAGCAGTGAGGGGCAGCAGTGGCTGCGCCCGGGAATCATTTTTGGTGATTTAACCCGCAATTCCAACCCTTGATGCTGAGTGCCAAGCAAATAATGGCTCCCATTTTTATCGTCTTTGGTATGACTCGGTTTGAATTCACGACCTACCCATCTCAGGGCGGACACTCTAACCCAGGGGTCACCAACGCGGTGCCCGCAGGCACCAGGTAGCCCGTAAGGACCAGATGAGTAGCCCGCTGGCCTGTTCTAAAATAGCTCAAATAGCAGCACTTACCAGTGAGCTGCCTCTATTTTTTAAATTTTATTTATTTACTAGCAAGCTGGTCTCGCTTTTCTCGACATTTTTAATTCTATGAGAGACAAAACTCAAATACAATTTGAAAATCCAAGAAAATATTTTAAAGACTTGGTCTTTACTTGTTTAAATAAATTCATTAATTTTTTTATATTGCTTCTTATAACTTTCAGAAAGACAATTTTAGAGAGAAAATACAACCTTAAAATGATTTTAGGATTTTTAAACACATATACCTTTTTACCTTTTAAATTCCTTCCTCTTCTTTCCTGACAATTTAAATCAATGTTCAAGTAAATTTATTTTTTTTATTGTAAAGAATAATAAATATATTTTAATTTAATTCTTCATTTTAGCTTCTGTTTTTTCAACGAAGAATATTTGTGAAATATTTCTTCAAACTTATTATGATTAAAATTCAAAAAAATTATTCTGGCAAATCTAGAAATCTGTAGAATCAAATTTAAATCTTATTTCAAAGTATTTTGAATTTCTTTTAAAATTTTTGTTCTAGAAAATCTAGAAGAAATAATGATTTGTCTTTGTTAGAAATATAGTTTGGTCCAATTTGTTATATATTCTAACAAAGTGTAAATTGGATTTTAACATATTTAAAACATGTCATCAAAATTCTAAAATTAATCTTAATCAGGAAAAACTACTAATGATGTTCCATAAATTATTTTTTAAATTTTTTCTCTTCTTTTTTTCGGTTGAATTTTAAAGAGTCGAAATTGAAGATAAACTATGTTTCAAAATGTAATTGTCATTTTTTTCGTGTTTTCTCCTCTTTTAAACCGTTCAATTAAGTGTAAATATCATTAATTATTAATAATAACATAGAGTTACAGGTAAATTGAGCAAATGGGCTATTTCTGGCAATTTATTTAAGTGTGTATCAAACTGGTAGTCCTTCACATTAATCACTACCCAAGAAGTAGCTCTTGGTTTCAAAAAGGTTGCTGACCCCTGCTCTAACCACTCGGCCACTGAGCTAGTTTTGAAGGAACTAGAATATAAAACTATGTTTTCAGTTATTCCACCTTTCTTTTTTTTGTTAAGTACATAACTCCACATGTGTTCATTCATAGTCTTGATGTGACAATCTACAATGTAAATAGTCATGAAAATAAAGACTGTGTTCCACTCCAAACATGACTGATGTAACAAAATGTTTTGGCGCGAGGTCAAAAATCCGCACGGCGGTAAATAATTCAACAAATTGTGATTTATTTTTAGCGCCGCCTGCCCTAACGATGCTGTGTGCTGCACGGGCCGTGACAGGCGCCCAGTAGAAGAGTCTGGAAGGAAGGAGCCGTAGCGAGTAGACAGTGATGCGAACACGTCTGGCCTTCAGCTAACACTGACCGGCTCCTCACTGCACACCTCCCTCACTTCTTCTTCTACTACTACTACTACTGGCGCGCTCTGGTCGCCATCCATCCATCCATCCATCCATCCATCCATCCATCCATCCATTCATCCATTCATCCATCCATCCATCCATCCATCCATCCATCCATCCATCCATCGCTGCTTCTTTTTTTCCCTTCTCTAGACTCGGAGCGCCATACGCCTACACACTCATACACAGTCATGCACACACACACACACACACACATATACAGTCATGCACACACACTCATATACAGTCTTGCACACACACACATATACAGTCTTGCACACACACACATATACAGTCATGCACACACACACACATATACAGTCATGCACACACACTCATATACAGTCATGCACACACACACTCATATACAGTCATGCACACACACTCATATACAGTCATGCACACACACTCATATACAGTCATGCACACACACACTCATATACAGTCATGCACACACACTCATATACAGTCATGCACACACACACTCATATACAGTCATGCACACACACTCATATACAGTCATGCACACACACACTCATATACAGTCATGCACACACACACTCATATACAGTCATGCACACACACTCATATACAGTCATGCACACACACACTCATATACAGTCATGCACACACACACTCATATACAGTCATGCACACACACTCATATACAGTCATGCACACACACACTCATATACAGTCATGCACACACACACTCATATACAGTCATGCACACACACTCATATACAGTCATGCACACACACACTCATATACAGTCATGCACACACACACACTCATATACAGTCATGCACACACACTCATATACAGTCATGCACACACACACTCATATACAGTCTTGCACACACACACATATACAGTCATGCACACACACACACATATACAGTCATGCACACACACTCATATACAGTCATGCACACACACACATATACAGTCATGCACACACACACTCATATACAGTCATGCACACACACTCATATACAGTCATGCACACACACTCATATACAGTCATGCACACACACTCATATACAGTCATGCACACACACACATATACAGTCATGCACACACACTCATATACAGTCATGCACACACACTCATATACAGTCATGCACACACACACTCATATACAGTCATGCACACACACTCATATACAGTCATGCACACACACTCATATACAGTCATGCACACACACTCATATACAGTCATGCACACACACACATATACAGTCATGCACACACACACTCATATACAGTCATGCACACACACTCATATACAGTCATGCACACACACACATATACAGTCATGCACACACACACTCATATACAGTCATGCACACACACTCATATACAGTCATGCACACACACACATATACAGTCATGCACACACACACTCATATACAGTCATGCACACACACTCATATACAGTCATGCACACACACACATATACAGTCATGCACACACACTCATATACAGTCATGCACACACACTCATATACAGTCATGCACACACACTCATATACAGTCATGCACACACACACTCATATACAGTCATGCACACACAAATAAAATAAAACAAAAAAAACACACTCATATACAGTCATGCACACACACTCATATACAGTCATGCACACACACTCATATACAGTCATGCACACACACACATATACAGTCATGCACACACACACTCATATACAGTCATGCACACACACTCATATACAGTCATGCACACACACACATATACAGTCATGCACACACACACTCATATACAGTCATGCACACACACTCATATACAGTCATGCACACACACACATATACAGTCATGCACACACACTCATATACAGTCATGCACACACACTCATATACAGTCATGCACACACACTCATATACAGTCATGCACACACACTCATATACAGTCATGCACACACACACTCATATACAGTCATGCACACACACTCATATACAGTCATGCACACACACACACTCATATACAGTCATGCACACACACTCATATACAGTCATGCACACACACACACATATACAGTCATGCACACACACTCATATACAGTCATGCACACACACACATATACAGTCATGCACACACACTCATATACAGTCATGCACACACACACTCATATACAGTCATGCACACACACTCATATACAGTCATGCACACACACACATATACAGTCATGCACACACACTCATATACAGTCATGCACACACACACTCATATACAGTCATGCACACACACTCATATACAGTCATGCACACACACACTCATATACAGTCATGCACACACACTCATATACAGTCATGCACACACACACACTCATATACAGTCATGCACACACACACATATACAGTCATGCACACACACACACATATACAGTCATGCACACACACTCATATACAGTCATGCACACACACACTCATATACAGTCATGCACACACACTCATATACAGTCATGCACACACACTCATATACAGTCATGCACACACACACTCATATACAGTCATGCACACACACTCATATACAGTCATGCACACACACACTCATGCACACACACTCATATACAGTCATGCACACACACTCATATATAGTCATGCACACACACACATATACAGTCATGCACACACACACATATACAGTCATGCACGCACACACACACAAGTTGATGCCGCTCCACTTGGCAATTTACACACACACACACTGCAGCTCTTGTATTTGCCGCGCACGCACGCACGCACGCACGCACGCACGCACGCACGCCCGCACGCGCACACGCGCGCACGCACGCACACACCTCTTTAGGACCACCCTTTCTAGATATATAAAGATGTGTATTTACAATATTAATAATATATACATACTATGCCAATATAAAAAAGCTTGTTGTGAAAAAATGAGTTGGAATTTCACAAGAAAAAAAGTCAACATTTCACAAGAAAAAACTTGGAATTAATAATAAAAGTCGTCATTTTACTCGACGCGAGTCAACATTTCAAAAGAAAAACTGAACGTTTGTGCAATATTATGACAAAAGTTGGAATTTTACTCAATAACAGTAGCACTTTTTACACGAAAAGCTTAACATTTTGGCAATTTTATGAAAAGAGGCGTAATTTTACTCGACAAAAGTCACAATTTTTTTAAGAACGCTTTAAAAGTTTGGCAATGTTATAATAATAATCTGAATTTTACTCAAAAAATGTCACTGTTTTACAAGAACAACAAAAACATTGGCAATATTGTGACAAAAGTCAGAATTGTATATGACAAATGTCACCATTTTGCATTAAAAAAAAGTAATAGTTTTACACAAAAAAAGTTATAATTTTACATAAAAAAGTTATAATTTTACGAGGAAATATTGCAATATTACAGAAACAAAGAATATGAGAAATTGTTCCCCAAAAAGTTGACACAATGTGAGTAAAAAACTGCTTTTAGTAAACATTTTATTTTTTGCATTTTTTGTTGGTAATTGGTTTTTAATCTTCATTACTTACTTCAAGTTATTACAGTATGTCTCTGAATACAGTACACACATAAATATATATATTTTTTAATTAATTTTGGACAAAGGGGGTGCATTACAATTTTTTACACACTTGTTATTTCATATGTTGACCAGAGGGGGAGCACTTTTAAAACCAACACACAGCTAAATTGAAAAATCCCTCCTTTTTGGGACCACGCAAGTTTTACATCCAGTTTCTCTATTAGATGCAATGTTATTGGGACCATAATTTATGTCATCACTTGTTCACACCTCCTCATATGGAAGATACTTTTCCTTCTTCATCTCTCAAGAAGGGTAGAAATACAAGAACACACACACACACACACACATTCTTGTATTTGTCACCTTCTTGAGACCTGAGAAAAATGCCTACCTCTTTAGGACCACCCTTTCTAGATATATAAAGATGTGTATTTACAACATGAATAATATATACATACTATGCAAATATAAAAAAGCTTGTGAAAAATGAGTTGGAATTTCACAAGAAAAAGGTCAACATTTCACAAGAAAAACTTAAGAATTTTGGCAGTATTATAATAAAAGTCATAATTTTACTTAAGGCAAGTCAAAATTTTACATGAAAAACTGAACATTTGTGCAATATCATGAAAAAAGTTGAAATTTTACTCAATAACAGTCACAATTTTACGAGAAAAGCTTAACATTTTGGAAATTTTACGAAAAGAGTCGTCATTTTACTCGACAAAAGCCACAATTTTATAAGAAAACTTTCAAATGGCGGCGATATTATAACAACAATCAGACTTTTACTTGGCAAAAATTATGACAAGTCATAATTTTACTCCAAAAATGTCACTATTTAACAAGAACAACAAAAAAATTGGCAAGATTGTGACAAGTCAGAATTTTACATGACAAATGTCCCTATTTTGCATTAAAAAGTAATGAGGGGGGGGGGGGGGGGGCGTATTTCAATTTCTTACACACACTTATTATTACATATGTTGACCAGAGGGGGAGCACTTCAAATTATTACTCACACTTGTTATTTCATATGTTGACCAGAGGGGGAGCACTTTTAAAAGCCACACACAGTCAATTTGAAATATCCTTCCTTTTTGGGACCACCCTCATTTTGACCAGCAGGGGTGCAAATGAGACATTCTCTATTAGATGCAATGTTATTGGGACCATGATTTATGTCATCACTTGTTCACACCTCCTCATATGGAAGATACTTTTCCTTCTTCATCTCTCAAGAAGGGCAGAAATACAAGAACACACACACACACACACACACACACACACACACACACACACACACACACACACACACACACACACACACACACACACACACACACACACACACACACACACACACATACACATTCGTGTATTTGTTACCTTCTTGAGACCTCCGAAAAATGCCTACCTCTTTAGGACCACTCTTTCTAAATATATAAAGAATTGTATTTACAACATGAATAATATATACATACTATGCAAATATAAAAAAGCTTGTTGTGAAAAATGAGTTGGAATTTCACAAGAAAAAGGTCAACATTTCACAAGAAAAACTTAGAATGTTGGCAGTATTATAATAAAAGTCATAATTTTACTTAAGGCAAGTCAAAATTTTACATGAAAAACTGAACATTTGTGCAATATCATGAAAAAAGTTGAAATGTTACTCAACAACAGTCACAATTTTACGAGAAAAGCTTAACATTTTGGCATTTTTACGAAAAGAGTCGTCATTTTACTCGACAAAAGCCACAATTTTATAAGAAAACTTTCAATGTCGGCGATATTATAACAACAATCAGACTTTTACTTGGCAAAAATTATGACAAAAGTCATAATTTTACTCCAAAAATGTCACTATTTAACAAGAACAACAACAAAATTGGCAAGATTGTGACAAGTCAGACTTTTACATGACAAATGTCACCATTTTGCATTAAAAAGTAATGATTTTACATTAAAAAAAAGTAATAATTTTACGAGAAAATATTGCAATATTACAGAAAAAGAAAGAATAAGAGAAATGTTTCCCAATTTTATAAGAAAAAAGTCGACACATTGTGAGAAAAAGACTGCTTTTAGTAAAAAAAAAAATTGGGTATTTTTTTTTTGTGATTGGTTTTAATCTTCCTTATTTACTTTGTTATTACAATATGTCTCTATATACATTTTTAATTAATTTTGCCTTTGGGGGGGGGGGGGCGTATTTCAATTTCTTACACACACTTATTATTACATATGTTGACCAGAGGGGGAGCACTTCAAATTATTACTCACACTTGTTATTTCATATGTTGACCAGAGGGGGAGCACTTTTAAAAGCCACACACAGTCAATTTGAAAAATCCCTCCTTTTTGGGACCACCCTCATTTTGACCAGCAGGGGTGCAAATGAGACACTCTCTATTAGATGCAATGTTATTGGGACCATGATTTATGTCATCACTTGTTCACACCTCCTCATATGGAAGATACTTTTCCCTTCTTCATGTCTCAAGAAGGGTAGAAATACAAGAACACACACACACACGCACACACACACACACACACACACACACACACACACACACATTCTTGTATTTGTTACCTTCTTGAGACCTGAGAAAAATGCCTACCTCTTTAGGACCACTCTTTCTAAATATATAAAGATGTGTATTTACAACATGAATAATATATACATACTATGCAAATATAAAAAAGCTTGTTGTGAAAAATGAGTTGGAATTTCACAAGAAAAAGGTCAACATTTCACAAGAAAAACTTAGAATGTTGGCAGTATTATAATAAAAGTCATAATTTTACTTAAGGCAAGTCAAAATTTTACATGAAAAACTGAACATTTGTGCAATATTATGGAAAAAGTTGAAATGTTACTCAACAACAGTCACAATTTTACGAGAAAAGCTTAACATTTTGGCAATTTTACGAAAAGAGTCGTCATTTTACTCGACAAAAGCCACAATTTTATAAGAAAACTTTCAAATGGCGGCGATATTATAACAACAATCAGACTTTTACTTGGCAAAAATTATGACAAAAGTCATAATTTTACTCCAAAAATGTCACTATTTAACAAGAACAACAAAAAAATTGGCAAGATTGTGACAAGTCAGAATTTTACATGACAAATGTCCCTATTTTGCATTAAAAAGTAATGATTTTACATTTAAAAAAAAGTAATAATTTTACGAGAAAAGATTGCAATATTACAGAAAAAGAAAGAATAAGAGAAATTGTTAACAATTTTATAAGAAAAAAGTCGACACATTGTGAGAAAAAGACTGCTTTAAGTAAAAAAAAATTTGGGGATTTTTTTTTTTGTGATTGGTTTTTAATCTTCCTTATTTACTTCGTTATTACAACATGTCTCTATATACATTTTTAATTAATTTTGCCCTTGGGGGGGGCGTATTTCAATTTCTTACACACACTTGTTATTACATATGTTGACCAGAGGGGGAGCACTTCAAATTATTACTCACACTTGTTATTTCATATGTTGACCAGAGGGGGAGCACTTTTAAAAGCGACACACAGTCAATTTGAAAAATCCCTCCTTTTTGGGACCACCCTCATTTTGACCAGCAGGGGTGCAAATGAGACACTCTCTATTAGATGCAATGTTATTGGGACCATGATTTATGTCATCACTTGTTCACACCTCCTCATATGGAAGATACTTTTCCCTTCTTCATGTCTCAAGAAGGGTAGAAATACAAGAACACACACACACATCGACACACACACACACACACACACACACACACACACACACTTTACAGTCACGACCCCGATAGCGCTCCAGCGCGGTGACCTCTGACCCGGCTCTACATAGGGCGCATATTGAACGTGTTTGTAGTTGTGAGTGCGTGCAGCTCACATTGTGTTGCTACTATCGCAATATTTGCATTCACGTACGAACGTGTGTGTGTGTGTGTGTGTGTGTGTGTGTGTGTGTGTGTGTGCGCCAAAAGCCAAGGAAGCGAGCTGCAGGAGGAGAGGCAGCAGCTGTAGCCCCGCCACTATTTCTGGCTAAGTCACATGACCCGTTACATAAGCCCATTTTTCCTGCTCTAAAAAACCGTAAACTGCGACACACACAGGAAACAACACAGCGGCCGACTGTCCCGCCTTCAAAACGACCCCCCCCCCCCCCCCCCCCCCCCCCCCTTGTCTCCTCCACCCACACACTCTGGACCGGGATGGTTAAACACGCTGAAGTTGTGGACCGAACCGAGCGAGGACGTGACGGGGACAAGCTCAGAAGCTAATTGGCGTCCGCGGCGGTGCAAAAGTTCAGTTGTATGATCTTTGCGTTGGCGAGCAAGCGTCCCGGGTCATGCAGGCCGGCGCCATGGAACAACAACAACCAAGGTGGTCACCATAAAGTCATGAACACACACAACCATCCTCATTTAGATGAATGCTAAATACGACACGTCTTTTATTTAGCTCAAACGTACCGTCTTGCAAGGTGTAAAAAGAGCATAATTAGTCGTTCAAATTTCCTTGTCATCAGACATTATTTTCGACATATTTATCTAAATATACCGAAATGAATGTCTGATTACAAGAAATGAATAAGAAGACATAATGCACCTTTTTGAGCGGTGCATAATTAGGTATGGAATTTGCCTATAAATACAATAAAATATATAATTAATTCTTTTTTAAAATTTTTTATATGATTAAAAGTAATTATCCACATTATGTTTCATGTCATTTTGTGTGCAAAGTTAGCAAATTAGGGGGTAAAGCTGGATTATTTTTTTATTTTTATGACGCTTTTTATTACTATATAATCCTATTCGGTATTTTAAATGTAAATTATGTTCCTAGCAAAGAAAATAGATTATCTTGTAATAATACAACAATGTTGTACCTTTAAAAAAAAAAAAAAAAATCCGGCTTAAATTTATTTATTCATTTGTTTTTATATTTTTTATATATAGTATTTTTATTTTTTCCAGAATAAGTCCAAAATAGCATGATTATTAATGAAAAAACTACATTTTAAAAAATGCACTCTATTTATTTAAGGACAGTATAATTATCAAATACATGTTAATAAATAAATAAATAAATAAAAAATTCAAATGAATTGTGATTCTTAATCAATTAAAAAAATTAAAAAATTAAATTATACTATAAATACAATAAAATATATAATTAATTCGTATTTAAAAAAAAAAGAAAGATTAAAGTTAACTATCCACATTGTGTTTCATGTCATGTTGTGTGCAAAGTTAGCAAATTAGGGGGTAAAGCTGGATAACATTTTTTTTGGGGGGGGTTATATTATTTTTTTATGACGCTTTTTATTACTATATAATCCTATTCGGTATTTTAAATGTAAGTTATGTTCCTAGCAAAGAAAATATATTATCTTGTAATAATACAACAATGTTGTACCTTTAAAAAAAAAAAAATCCGGCTTAAATTTATTTATTCATTTGTTTTTATATTTCTTATTTATAGTATTTTTATTTTTTCCAGAAAAAGTCCAAAATAGCACGATTATTAATGAAAAAACTACATTTTAAAAAATGCACTCTATTTATTTAAGGACAGTATAATTATCAAATACATGTTAATAAATAAATAAATAAATAAAAAATTCAAATGAATTGTGATTCTTAATCAATTAAAAAAATAAACAAATTAAATTATACTATAAATACAGTAAAATATATGATTCATTCGTAATTCTTTTTTTTTTATATGATTAAAGTTAATTGTCCAAATTATGTTCCATGTCATGTTGTGTGCAAAGTTAGCAAATTAGGGGGTAAAGCTGGATACAATTTTTTGGGGGGGTTATTTATTTTTTTTATGACGCTTTTTATTACTATATAATCCTATTCGGTATTTTAAATGGAAATTATGTTCCTAGCAAAGAAAATATATTATCTTGTAATAATACAACAATGTTGTACCTTTAAAAAATAATCCGTCTTAAAAGTATTTATTCATTTGTATTTATATTTATTTATTTATTTATAGTATTTTTTTTTTTTAGAAACAGTCCAAATAAGCATAATTATTAATGAAAAAAAACACATTTTAAAAAATGCGCTCTATTTATTTAAGGACAGTATAATCATCAAATACATGTTCAATTTATGAATTTATAGTTATTTCTCTAAAAACAACAACCGATCACACAATTGTCAGTAAAACTGGATTTACAACATAAACATATCTATTAGGGGTGCCAAAAAAATTTAAAAAAAATAAAAAATTCTAATGAATTGCGATTCTTAATAAAAAAATAAATAAAATAAAAAATAAAAATAGATATTTATTTATTTTCAACCTGTCTATCTCAGGACACCCTCAGCCACACCCACACATCACCACAATATTTACGATCTGAGCTGAGGATGTCGTTGTGGCTTGTGCAGTCCTTTGAGACACTTGCGACTAAGGGCTATATAAATAAACTTCGATTGATCGATTGATAGGAAAATCACCGGTCTATAGGACAATAACTTATATGAGGACCTCCTGTATTTTATTGTTTGCTATTGAGTGCTAATAAAAAACTGAAAGATATTCAATCAGAGCCACGTTGAAGTTGAAGTTGTTTTAAGCAGCTTTTGATTCCTGCTGCCAACAAACAGACTAACAAAACATTTCACCCAACGCCTTAAGCATAATTGACACTCTTATTTAAAAACATGTTTTATCACATAACCTTGCAGACATTTATAAAAAGGAAGACTTGTCAAGTGTTCATGTTTATGCTGTTACATCACGGGGGAACCACTGCTCCTCAAATAAAAGAGTACAACGATCCCTGCGGTAACGAACGCACGTTTGTCGCAATGAACCGTTGTTGTCGCTGAACACCATCCAACACTGGTCGTGTAACCCAGTCAAAAGACGCCACACAAGGAAGGGTGAAACAAAAATCAAACAAATTAATAACAGAGGTCGTGTAACGCAGTCAAAAGATGCCACACAAGGAAGGGTGAAACAAAAATCAATCAAATTAATAACACAGGTCGTGTAACGCAGTCAAAAGACGCCACACGAGGAAGGGTGAAACAAAAATCAATCAAATTAATAACACAGGTCGTGTAACGCAGTCAAAAGACGCCACACGAGGAAGGGTGAAACAAAAATCAATCAAATTAATAACCCAGGTTGTGTAACGCAGTCAAGACGCCACACAAGGAAGGGTGAAACAAAAACTAATCAAATTAATAACACAGGTCGTGTAACGCAGTCAAAAGACGCCACACGAGGAAGGGTGAAACAAAAATCAATGAAATTAATAACCCAGGTTGTGTAATGCAGTCAAGACGCCACACAAGAAAGGGTGAAACAAAAATTAATCAAATTAATAACACAGGTTGGGTAACGCAGTCAAAAGACGCCACACAAGGAAGGGTGAAACAACAATCAATCAAATTAATAACACAGGTCGTGTAACGCTGTCAAAAGACGCCACACGAGGAAGGGTGAAACAAAAATCAATCAAATTAATAACACAGGTCGTGTAACGCAGTCAAAAGACGCCACACGAGGAAGGGTGAAACAAAAATCAATGAAATTAATAACCCAGGTTGTGTAATGCAGTCAAGACGCCACACAAGAAAGGGTGAAACAAAAATTAATCAAATTAATAACACAGGTTGGGTAACGCAGTCAAAAGACGCCACACAAGGAAGGGTGAAACAACAATCAATCAAATTAATAACACAGGTCGTGTAACGCTGTCAAAAGACGCCACACGAGGAAGGGTGAAACAAAAATAAATCAAAATAATAACACAGGTTGTGTAACGCAGTCAAAAGACGCCACATGAGGAGGGGTGAAACAAAAATAAATCAAATTAATAACACAGGTCGTGTAACGCAGTCAAAAGACGCCACACGAGGAAGGGTGAAACAAAAATCAATGAAATTAATAACCCAGGTTGTGTAACGCAGTCAAGACGCCACACAAGAAAGGGTGAAACAAAAATTAATCAAATTAATAACACAGGTTGGGTAACGCAGTCAAAAGACGCCACACAAGGAAGGGTGAAACAACAATCAATCAAATTAATAACACAGGTCGTGTAACGCTGTCAAAAGACGCCACACGAGGAAGGGTGAAACAAAAATAAATCAAATTAATCCTTAAGCGCTCACGCCCGTCTAACGTCACCCATAGACGTCTAATTGAAACAAAGCTCTGAGGTGGAATTGCAGGGCTGGAATTTAACCACAGCAACCACGGCACGCGCCACAACCGCACTCCTCACTTGCCGCAGTGACCTAAAACATTGGCCAGCATCTGCGGCGAGAACACGCCGTGACCGCCCTTGACTTTTTTTTACACATTAACGGACGAGGGATGTAACAATAAATGGTATCATGATAATTTGCGAGAAAAATTCCAGGCGGTTAGTAATACGTCTAATTTAGGGGAGTGGAACTGCTTTTCACCGAGGGCCACGTCGCTGTTGTGGCTGGCCTCAGAGGGCCACTTGTAACCGTGAATAACATATGGATATAAATGAGGATTCACCTAAAGGTTTTTCTATGAAACTGATGGTGGTTTTTACAGCATATTACTGTAAATGGAAAAAGGGTACTATAGTTTTTGTACGACAAAATCCTAGCAACTGAGATGCCAGTTGTTTTTTTGTACTGTATATTTTACTGTATTGTTATTTTTACAGTGTACAGTTGGATGCAAAACTTGCTTTGAAATCATAAGTCAAGCACATATTTGTCATTAGAGTTTTTTATTTTAACAAAAAAAGTTTGAAATGTATGATAGTATTATATTTGTTGCATTATTAGATATTACATTAAAAAAATATGCAATATATTTATTTTTTTCTTTCAAAATGGAAAGAACTAATACATTTTGTAAAGTACTTCATTGACGCATATTATTTCAAAGCTTTTGCGGGCCACATTAAAAAATATTGCGGGCCAGAACTGGAGTTTGACATCTTTGGTCTAATTTTGTAATTACAGAAAAACGCATTTTAGGCAACACGACGTCTGGCGCATGCGCACTAGCGTCGTTTGGCTGGATAATCATGGCGGACCAACGACACAGACTTTGCTCGGGAGATTTCCCCTCGGAGTAAACGGAGCCAAGCGCTTGGTTTAACGTCATTTTAAAAGCGCACTGCTGTGTTTGGATGGAGACAGGTGTGGACAATATTGGGGACACTTGTCCCCACACTAAAAGTATAGAGCGAAGGAGAAAACTATTTGATGTTGCTTTTATTTTCTCAATACAGCGTCCATCAGCTGCTGTGACTGAGAGTTGAAACACAAAGTTTTGTGATAACTTAGATACAATTATTCTGACAAATACTATGACCATAATTGGCAGCCCTAGATCTCATACATGAACACTATTTTTATCTATATGGACAACAAGTGCATCACCATGAACATAAACAAATAATCCGACAGACGTTTACAATCAGGCAAATGGAATATGTTATTTTGCTGAGTATGTGCTAATAACCGTCTGCTACTTTATTTACTTACTACGCGCACACGGCATTTTTTATCTTGAACTGCAGCCCTGCTGTGCTGTTAGGGATCTGATGATACTTTATGTATATGTAGATGATATCATGGCCTGTAAGGTAACACGGCGTGATGTTGGGAGAGTCGCCGTGCCAGCAACCTGAGGGTTCCTGGTTCGATCCCCACCTTCTACCAACCTAGTTACGTCCGTTGTGTCCTTGAGCAAAGCACTTCACCCTTGCTCCTGATGGGTGGTGGTTAGAGCCTTGCATGGCAACTCCCGCCATCAGTGTGTGAATGTGTGTGTGAATGGGTGAATGTGGAAATAGTGTCAAAGTTCTTTGAGTACCTTGAAGGTAGAAAAGCGCTTTACAAGTATAACCCATTTTTATGTCCAGGTTTTGTGTTCATAGTTACAAAAATGTTTTTCTTTTTTAAAAAACGACCTAATTTAAACTGCGCACTGTGACATGCATTTGTAAATATATTTAGTTTTCATTTATGATATTTTGGACTTTTTGGAGGGCAGGGGGGGGGTTGCAACTTTTTTCTTTTACATTTGAAAAAGTCACAAATTGCAAAACTTGGTTTATTTTCTTGCACAGTATTACAAAGACATTTAATAATTATATACATGTATTTTAAACATTATAACATTAAATTATTATTATATAAATGTGTTTGTATTAGATAATTATACTGTATTATCTTTTTCTTTAATAAAATGTGTTTGTCATTCATCACAAATATTCATGTATGTGATTTTTTTAAAACAACATTAAATGTACTATGTCTTTATTAATTTATATTTATTATGTATTATATTAATGTTATTTTTTTCCCCTGTATCAATATTTTTAAACCGATATATGAGCTATAAAATATTTTTATATACATTTAATATTTTTGTACATATATTTTTTAAAATTACCTATTCGTTTATTTTTAATCAATTAATTAGAGCTTCAGATATTTTGTCATAGTCAAACTGATTGAGGCAGATGGCCACCCCAAGTAAAAATAGAATAGAATAGAATAGAAAGTACTTTATTGATCCCTAGGGGAAATTCAGCAAAAAAGAGTATGTAGTACTGTATATTTATTTATTCCACAACAGGGAAATTAGTTGTACATACACTAATAAAAATAAAAACAATGAAAAACTAAAAAGGGGTAACAAATAATAATGATTAACTATGATTAAATAATACAACATTTAACAAAAAGCACAATTGCACGCTGAGTGAAAAAAAGCAGATCACAGTAATTCCATAATTACTTTAGGTAGAAATTGCAATCCAAAAATATCCAAAATTGCAACAATTATTACAGTATATTATCATACTTTCCAAACATGTTTTTGTCTAAATAAAAACAAATACAAATTATTAACTTTACAGCAAACTACTCATCAAATCAATAAAAATGACAATACATTTTAAATTGTTCTTATTACTGTAAATTGAAAAAAAACTACCACCGTTTTTTTGCGTAAAAAATTCTGTTACAGTTTTTGACTGTAAAATCTAGGGTTGTTGTTTTTAACGGTGTATTACTGTAAATGGAAAAGACGGCACATTTGTTTTTATGGTAGAAAAACTGGCAGCTAAGTTGCCAGAATTAAAAAAAATAACTTGTACTGTTTTCCCTAAAACCACCCCAAAAACAGTGGTACCGTTTTTCCATTTACCCGAAAATTTTGTAAAAAATAAAAATAAAAATAAATATTTTACAGTAAAATTTTGTAAATGTAAAGTTTTTACTGTAAAATCAACAGTCCATTTATTGGTATTTTTTCAACTGGCGTGCCGTTCAGTCCTAGTAGTCCATAGCGTTTCTGCTCATAAGGATTCTTCATCTATCACTCCAAGCAAAGTTTGTAAGTTTTACAATATAACTAAAACTATTGATACTTACTAAAGCGTCCCATGTGTGATGTCTGTAGGAGTTTCCATGCATATTTGTACCTGCTATCCTAATGTAATGACGCTAGCTTTACCTAATATGCTAACATGTTTACAATTGTTGTTAGTGTCATCAATTTACAACGGCATTTTTTCTGTATTTTTTCAGTAAAATGTTGTAAAAAATAAAAATAAAAAAATATTTTACGGTAATTTCTTTAAAAATGTACACTTTTTACTGTAAAATCGACTTACAACTGCTTGCTGTTTACATGCGGCCCTCTGATGGCAGCCATAACAGCCATGTGGCCCTCAATGAACACAACTTTGACATCCCTGTACTAACACAAATAGTATAAAAATAAATCAATGAATAAGTTATGTGTATTTGTAAAGTAACTCTGGAATATGAACTCTGGAAGTGAAACTACAAAATAAGAGTACATGGACAGGAACTTAAACACCACACAAACGGGAAAAACAAGTCCAAAACAGTCACAAGGGTATGACAAATAGTTGCCGATTAATTTAGTCATCGATTCGTTGGATCTATGCTATGCGCATGCGCAGAGGTTTTTTTTAAATAATTTTTTTAAATTTATTTTTTATTTAAAAATTTTTTTTTTTAAATAAAAATGTATTTATAAACTGCAACATTTACAAACAGCTGAGAAACAATCAGAATCAGTATGGTGCCAGTATGCTGTTTTTTCTCAATAAAATACTGGATAGGATAGAAATGTAGTTTGTCTCTTTTATCCGATTATTCGAAGTAATAATCAACAGATTAATCGATTATCAAATTAATCGTTAGTTGCAGCCCTAATGTGTATATATACTGTATATATATATGTATAATGTATATGTGAAGCCCGGCCTCCCGGTCCTTAGCTTTCAACAATTGAGTTGAATATCCCTGGTCTAGAAGGTAAGGTGTTTGTAAAAGACCTGGAAACGGCTAAAATTTTGCCCTAGACCAGGGGTCGGCAACACAAAATGTTGAAGGAGCAAAAGTCTTATATAAGTGTTATAATGAGGGCAACACATGATGTAAGTGTCTATATTAGTTGTATTAGCCTACTATCAAAATTACTTTAAAAGTCTTATATAAGTGTTATAATGAAGGCAACACATGATGTAAGTGTCTATATGAGCTGTATTAGCCTACTATCAAAATTAGTTTAAAAGTCTTATATACCGTATTTCCTTGAATAGCCGAAGGGGCGTTAATTAATTTAAAACCTCCTGTCACTCCGGCGTTTACCGGAAGCCTGCGGGATGGCCGTGCATGCGGTAATTATTTTAAAACCTCTTCTCACTCCGGCGTTTACCAAAAGGAATGCGGTAAATTTAGGCGTGCGCTTTGAGTGTGATGTAAGCATACCATCATGAAAAGCACATTTAATAAAAAAAAAACGTTACTATGGTCTTACCTGTACTTATAAATGGAGTCCATTTGCAGCTCCTTCTGACCAAAAGCATCGATAACTTGTTTATAGAAGTCTTCCTTATTTTCTTTCTTCAGTTTTAAAAGTCTCTCTGTCTCGATGGAGATATTCCTTTAATTATTACCTCCTGCTTCCATTGAAAGTCCAGTTTAGAAAACTGTTTTATTTTAGATACCGGTATGTAATCCTCCTTGTTAAAAGTTCAGGCAGAGGCTGCGTGTGTTCACTTCTTCTGCAGTACCGGAAGTCGCAAGAAGGATCACTAGCGCGGCAGCGCCCTCTACCACCAGGAGGCGGGAGTCATTAATGACTTATACAGTATTTGACACACGCAGCTACGATATATTAATAAAACACAGCTGCTTACTGTTCTTTTTAGCATACTGTACCGGTATTCACTAGCTTGGACCTTAAATCCTACTGAATAGCTCTTTATCTTTTTTCCTTTGTGCGATTGCAAACTACTGAAATCAGCTTCCTCCATTTTGAAAATGAGGACAGGTAAATCGTCACTCGTGACGTAACGAATTTGACCCGGTGGAAGTTCTAGACATATGCTAAATATTTTGCGAAACGAGTTTGACCCGGCGAAAATGATAGACATGCGATAATAAAATTAATATTTTGCGAAACGAATTTGATCCGGCGTCAATAATGAACCGGCGATAAGGCCAAGCATGCGTTAATTATTTTGAGAAACGAGTTTGACCCGGCAGTAATTCTAGACGTGCGAATACTATATTCCCTGCGCCAATTCAAGGAAATACAGTAAGTGTTATAATCAGGGCAACACATGATGTAAGTGTCTATATGAGCTGTATTAGCCTACTATCAAAATTAGTTTAAAAGTTTTATATAAGTGTTATAATGAGGGCAACACATGATGTAAGTGTCTATATAAAATTAGTTTAAAAGTCCTATATAAGTGTTATAATGAAGACAACACATGATGTAAGTGTCTATATGAGCTATATTAGCCTACTATCAAAATGACTTTAAAAGTGTTATATAAGTGTTATAATGAGGGCAACACATGATGTAAGTGTCTATTTTAGCTTTAATAGCCTACTATCAAAATGACTTAAAAAGTCTTATATAAGTGTTATAATGAAGTCAACACATGATGTAAATGTCTATATTAGCTATATTAGCCTACTATCAAAATGACTTTAAAAGTCTTATATAAGTGTTATAATGAGGGCAACACATGATGTAAGTGTCTATATGAGCTATATTAGCCTACTATCAAAATAAGTTTAAAAGTCTTATATAAGTATTATAATGAAGACAACACATGATGTAGGTGTCTATTTTAGCTATAATAGCCTACTATCAAAATTACTTCAAAAGTCTTATATAAGTGTTATAATGAGGGCAACACATGATGTAAGTGTCTATTTTAGCTTTAATAGCCTACTATCAAAATGACTTCAAAAGTCTTATATAAGTGTTATAATGAAGGCAACACATGATGTAAGTGTCTATATGAGCTGTATTAGCCTACTATCAAAATTAGTTTAAAAGTTTTATATAAGTGTTATAATGAGGGCAACACATGATGTAAGTGTATATTTTAGCTTTAATAGCCTACTATCAAAATGACTTAAAAAGTCTTATATAAGTGTTATAATGAAGTCAACACATGACGCAAGTGTCTATATTAGCTATAGGAGCCTACTATCAAAATGACTTTAAAAGTCTTATATAAGTGTTATAATGAGGGCAACACATGATGTAAGTGTCTATATTAGCTATATTAGCCTACTATCAAAATGACTTTAAAAGTCTTATATAAGTGTTATAATGAGGGCAACACATGATGTAAGTGTCTATATGAGCTGTATTAGCCTACTATCAAAATTAGTTTAAAAGTTTTATATAAGTGTTATAATGAGGGCAACACATGATGTAAGTGTATATTTTAGCTTTAATAGCCTACTAACAAAATGACTTAAAAAGTCTTATATAAGTGTTATAATGAAGTCAACACATGACGCAAGTGTCTATATTAGCTATAGGAGCCTACTATCAAAATGACTTTAAAAGTCTTATATAATTGTTATAATGAGGGCAACACATGATGTAAGTGTCTATATGAGCTATATTAGCCTACTATCAAAATTAGTTTAAAAGTCTTATATAAGTGTTATAATGAAGTCAACACATGACGCAAGTGTCTATATTAGCTATAGGAGCCTACTATCAAAATGACTTTAAAAGTCTTATATAATTGTTATAATGAGGGCAACACATGATGTAAGTGTCTATATTAGCTATATTAGCCTACTATCAAAATTAGTTTAAAAGTCTTATATAAGTATTATAATGAGGGCAACACATGATGTGTCTATATGAGCTATAATAGCCTACTATCAAAATTAGTTTAAAAGTCCTATATAAGTGTTATAATGAAGACAACACATGATGTAGGTGTCTATTTTAGCTATAATAGCCTACTATCAAAATGACTTCAAAAGTCTTATATAAGTGTTATAATGAAGGCAACACATGATGTAAGTGTCTATATGAGCTGTATTAGCCTACTATCAAAATTAGTTTAAAAGTTTTATATAAGTGTTATAATGAGGGCAACACATGATGTAAGTGTATATTTTAGCTTTAATAGCCTACTATCAAAATGACTTAAAAAGTCTTATATAAGTGTTATAATGAAGTCAACACATGACGCAAGTGTCTATATTAGCTATAGGAGCCTACTATCAAAATGACTTTAAAAGTCTTATATAAGTGTTATAATGAAGACAACACATGATGTGTCTATTTTAGCTATAATAGTCTACTATCAAAATGACTTTAAAAGTCTTATATACGTGTTATAATGAAGGCAACACATGATGTAAGTGTCTATATTAGCCTACTATCAAAATGACTTTAAAAGTCTTATATACGTGTTATAATGAAGGCAACACATGATGTAAATGTCTATATTAGCCTACTATCAAAATGACTTTAAAAGTCTTATATATGTGTTATAATGAAGGCAACACATGATGTAAGTGTCTATATTAGCCTACTATCAAAATGACTTTAAAAGTCTTATATAAGTGTTATAATGAAGGCAACACATGATGTAAGTGTCTATATTAGCCTACTATCAAAATGACATTAAAAGTCTTATATAACTGTTATAATGAAGGCAACACATGATGTAAGTGTCTATATTAGCCTACTATCAAAATGACTTTAAAAGTCTTATATACGTGTTATAATGAAGGCAACACATGATGTAAGTGTCTATATTAGCCTACTATCAAAATGACATTAAAAGTCTTATATAACTGTTATAATGAAGGCAACACATGATGTAAGTGTCTATATTAGCCTACTATCAAAATGACTTTAAAAGTCTTATATACGTGTTATAATGAAGGCAACACATGATGTAAGTGTCTATATTAGCCTACTATCAAAATGCCTTTAAAAGTCTTATATAAGTGTTATAATGAAGGCAACACATGATGTAAGTGTCTATATTAGCCTACTATCAAAATGACTTTAAAAGTCTTATATACATGTTATAATGAAGGCAACACATGATGTAAGTGTCTATATTAGCCTACTATCAAAATGACTTTAAAAGTCTTATATACGTGTTATAATGAAGGCAACACATGATGTAAGTGTCTATATTAGCCTACTATCAAAATGACTTTAAAAGTCTTATATACGTGTTATAATGAAGGCAACACATGATGTAAGTGTCTATATTAGCCTACTATCAAAATGACTTTAAAAGTCTTATATACGTGTTATAATGAAGGCAACAC
>NC_084752.1:9024537-9037037 GCF_033978785.1 Entelurus aequoreus
AGTATGTAATTGCCGATACGTGCCTTTCAATGCCGATCACATGGTTAGGTTCATAATAATCCCTAATCCTCGCCTCAATGGCGACAAATAAAGTGAGTTTCTTACAAGTATCATTATCACTGCAGGACGAGGAATAGCTAAACATGCTTCACTACACACCGTAGGAGGATACAATAGCTCACCGGCATCACACTGTAAACAAACGCCATGGGTGGATCTACACCTGACATCCACTGTAATGATGCCAAGTACAAGAGTGCATCTAGTCGATACTACTATGATTACACCTAGCATCACAGAATATTTTCTCGTTTTCTTTTTAAAATTCATATTATGTTTATAAACTCAGGACAGTGTTTCCCATAAACTGCCAAGATACCTGTGGCGGTGGGGGCGTGGCTATGGGCGTGGTCACCATGACATCATCGATTAATTTGCATAACTTACTACAATGATATGATTTTCTCTAAAAAGGCTCAAAAAATGTATACTTACTAATTAATAATAACAGTTTTGTTTTAAACGTCCATCCATCCATCCATTTTACAATATAATTACAACACTTCATGTACATATTTATATACAGATTTGAACAATAAGCTATTCACTGAAATATATTTATTAATTGTGGTTCTTACAAAAAATATACCTTATAAAATATGAAAGCTAAAATGTCTCTTAAAGCTCTGCCCCTTTAATTAGTGCATACTAAATAATTTAACTTTAGCCTACTACTACAACCATATTATTTACCAGCAACATAAAGTGAAACAGAGGCAGAGGTGTCCTGCCACAGTCAGTAACAAATAAACAGAAAACAGTAGTGGTCAAATACAAATAAGGCAACAAGAGAAGTATCCTACACTTCTCTTTTGTAAAGTAAATCTGAACAGCCTATACGGGCATCTACATCAACTATATGATTTGCCTGAGAAGCTGGACAGGACAAAAAAAAAAAAAAAAAAATTTGTGGCGGACGAGCCACCACAAATAAATGAATGTGTGGGAAACACTGCAGGCAATACATCCCTGGAGTACATGAGAACTTAAATTATGACCAATGTATGATCCTGTAACTACTTGGTATCGGATCGATACCTAAATGTGTGGTATCATTCAAAACTAATGTAAAGTATCAAAGAAGAGAAGAATAAGTGATTATTACATTTTAACAGAAGTGTAGATAGAACATGTTGAAAGAGAAAATAAGCAAATATTAACAGTCAATGAACAAGTAGATAAATAATCAATTTTTACAGTTTGTCCCTCATAATGTTGACAAAATAATAGGTAGATAAATGACACAATATGTTACTGCATATGTCAGCAGACTAATTAGGAGTCTTTGTTTGTTTACTTACTACTAAAAGACAAGTTGTCTTGTATTTTTACTATTTTATTTAAGGACTAAACTGCAATAATAAACATATGTTTAATGTACCCTAAGATTTTTTGTTGAAATAAAGTCAATAATGACATTTTATGTGGTCCTCTATTTAGAAAAAGTATCTAAATACATTTTGGTACCGGTATCGGGACAACACTAGCACTTGGTAAAGGAAAGAAGCAAATATTAACAGAAAATTAACAAGTACAGAAGAGAAGTATTCATTCCTGGGTGGATCTCTCGTGAGAGGAAGAGGGGGGACAGTGCAGTCTGCTGAAAATGATGGAAAGCGCCATTCTACTGACCCGCCGTGACGCCGTGGTCAAAGTTGGAATTTCCACAAAACACGGTGTAGTGGACATGTTTTTTTGTTTTTTTTAATTCATAACTCTCACAAAGAGCAGAAACAAATGTCCACCGCAGTGGACGGCGGTTGTCTGAAGGTAAAAAAAATAAAATAAAGGTGCAATCTGGAGTTGAGCGTCCTTACCTTCCACGGCTCTTTTAAAGAAGACCTTGCAGCTGCCGCACGTCACCACGCCGTAGTGGCAGCCCGATGCCTCGTCGCCGCACACCAGACACACCTTGGCCGTCGACGAGGGCTGCCGGAGTGGCGAGCTGCAAGGACAAGACAGAACCTCATGAGGCGGGTCCCTCACGAAGAAGGGGTTTTCATTGAGGGCCACAAGGCAGTCATGGCTGCCATTAGAGTGTAACAGTGAATAATGTAGGAATTTGCCCCCGGATTTCATTATTAACGATATAAATAGTTTTAAGTAGGCTGTCCATTTTACAGTAAAAACTTTACATTTACAATACATATATATATATATATATATATATAGATATTTTACAACATTTTACTGAAACAATACAAAAAGAATGCATGGAAACCCTCCTACAGTTAAAGGATTAATGGAAAGAGATACACCAAGCTCTACAGGATATTTTCAAATGTGAAATACCCTTTCAAAGTAAGACTCTGTTTTTGGGACATGGACCTCAGGACTGGCTGAAGAAAGATAAACACTTGATGAATATTCTGCTGGTGGCTTATAAAAAGAGCATTACCAGGACATGGATATCCCAGGAGAGCCCAACTTTGAAGCTATGGATGGAAATCACAATGGACATATATAAAATGGAGAAGATAACTGCTTTTATTCATTGTAAATTGGAGAAATTTACTTCATACTGGGAAAACTGGGTCAATTATGTCGCGCCCCATGAGCCGGACTTTAATTTCTCAAATTAGTGATTGTACTGTTAAAAAAAAAAGAAAAGAAAAAAAAAAGGAAAAAAGGATTACTATATATATATATATACATATATATAATTTTTTTATTTTTATGTATCTATTTTTGAAAATTTTTATTTTATATATATATATATATATATATATATATATATATATATATATATATATATATATATATATATATATATATATATATATATATATATATATATATATATATATATTAGGGCTGCAACAACTAATCGATTAAATCGATTAAAATCGATTATTAAAATAGTTGCCGATTAATTTAGTCATCAATTCGTTGGATCTATGCTATGCGCATGTGCAGAGTTATTTATATATATATTTTTTCAATATTTTTTTATTTTTTTAATAAACCTTTATTTATAAACTGCAACATTTACAAACAGCTGAGAAACAATAATAAAAATAAGTATGGTGCCGGTATGCCGTTTTTTTTCAATAAAATACTGGATAGGATAGAAATGTAGTTTGTCTCTTTTATCCGATTATTAATCGATTAATCGAAGTAATAATCGAAAGATTAATCGATTACCAAATTAATTGTTAGTTGCAGCCCTAGTATATATATATATATATATATATATATATATATATATATATATATATATATATATATATATATATATTTCTTTTTTAAAAATGTTATATATATATATTTTATATATATAATTGTATTTTATTTCTGATTATTATTATTAATAATGTATTATCTCTTTTTTCTTTATTTAATTGATGTATTTGCAAATACTACTTTGTTTTCCTGCTGTTTCTTTCTTTTGGGGGACGGGACGGGGTATAATAATAAAATAAATAATAATGAATTCGTAACGCACTTTAATGAAGCCCTGAGATCGGTAGGTCGTGAGTTCAAACCCCGGCCGAGTCATACCAAAGACTATAAAAATGGGAGCCATTACCTCCCTGCTTGCCACTCAGCATCAAGGGTTGGAATTGGGGGTTGAATCACCAAAAAATGATTCCCGGGCGCGGCCACCGCTGCTGCCCACGCCTCCCCTCATCTCCCAGGGGGGTGATCAAGGGTGATGGGTCAATTGGTACTTTAACTTTAACTCAAAGGCGTCACGATTTAGTACTAATTGTGTGTCGAGTAGGGGTTGTCTCGATACCAATATTTTGGTACCGGTACCAAACTGTACGCTACGGACTACTAAGACTGAACGGCACGCCGGTTGAAAAAATTAGACGTACCAATAAATGGAAGGCCTGCAGAAAAAGTGTGGGCGCCCCTGCTTATATGCTCTGTAACTGACCAGCCACCAGTCCAACGCGTGCCGGGGTCTACCTCTTGACCCTGAACGGATGCATATTTGTTTAGAACATGTAGACGGGAGAGAACACCTTGTACCAAAACATCCAAAGTGGCCTCAGCTTCCCCGAGCTTTCCTTTCTGTGCTAATTAGCTCTCTGCCATCTAAATCAATGATATGCAAGGTGATTGTCTGGTTAACATTCTCCTTCCATCCCTCATCAAAGCAGCTGCCAAGCGCTCTCTCTCTCTCGCTCTCTTCGGGAAGGCAGGCGGCGGCGGCACACTCAGATGCAATCAGGAGCGCTGATCTAATTCCCTCTCGTCCATCTACACACACATTCAATTTGTTAGGACGCTTAGAGGAGTCTCTGGTGAGGTGTTTGTCTGACTCCCTGGCGCAGGGCCTGGTGGTTCTTTTCAGCTACGGCCGAGTGTGTGTGTGTGCAGATCTATAGCCCCCCCCCCCCCCCCCCCCCAACAGGTATACACTAAACGTGGGCCTTATCGCGCTCCATCGCTGCAAGGCGAGTCAAAAGACCAAAAAAACCACACGTGCGTCCCGCCTCACATTAACAGCAGACAGCCTCTGGTAGGTCCACCACAACAAGGTGACTTTCCCTCCCCCCAGAGGAGTATATAGGTCACTCACTGTGCCACATAAGAGCATGGCTGACAGGCCAGGCTGGAGGGACTGTGCAGCAAAAATAAAAAAATAAAAAAAAAGGCCTAAACTAAACACGAGCTCCTCGCCGCTACCCGACCAGGCAGCTTGTGCAGCTCGCTCTCAAGTTGGTCGCAGACGAGAGAAGAGACGGAGGCGGGATCTGTTGGAATAATATATTTCTAAAAAAATAAAAATTTATTACAAAAAGAAAATCATATGAGTTCATATGTTGTTAATATTCGGTGTTTTATTGTTCATAGTTAATATTGTAAATCCCACGTAAAAGAGGAGCGATGTTCATATGTTGTTAATATTCAGTGTTTTATTGTTCATAGTTACTATTGTAAATCCCACGTAAAAGAGTGATGTTCCTAGGTTGTTAATATTCAGTGTTTTATTGCTAATAGTTAATATTGTAAATCCCACGTAAAAGAGTGATGTTCCTATGTTGTTAATATTCAGTGTTTTATTGCTAATAGTTAATATTGTAAATCCCACATAAGAGGAGCGATGTTCATATGTTGTTAATATTCAGTGTTTTATTGTTCATAGTTAATATTGTAAATCCCACGTAAAAGAGTGATGTTCCTATGTTGTTAATATTCAGTGTTTTATTGCTAATAGTTAATATTGTAAATCCCACATAAAAGAGGAGCGATGTTCATATGTTGTTAATATTCAGTGTTTTATTGTTCATAGTTAATATTGTAAATCCCACATAAAAGAGGAGCGATGTTCATATGTTGTTAATATTCAGTGTTTTATTGTTCATAGTTAATATTGTAAGTCCCACGTAAAAGAGGAGCGATGTTCATATGTTGTTAATATTCAGTGTTTAATAGTTAATATTGTAAATCCCACGTAAAAGAGGAGCGATGTTCATATGTTGTTAATATTCAGTGTTTTATTGTGCATAGTTAATATTGTAAATCCCACGTAAAAGAGGAGCGATGTTCATATGCTGTTAGTATTCAGTGTTTTATTGTGCATAGTTAATATTGTAAATCCCACGTAAAAGAGGAGTGATGTTCATATGTTGTTAATATTCAGTGTTTTATTGTTCATAGTTAATATTGTAAGACCCACGTAAAAGAGGAGCGACGTTCATATGTTGTTAATATTCAGGTTTTTTTTTGCTAATAGTTAATATTGTAAATCCCACGTAAAAGAGGAGTGATTTCATATGTTGTTAATAGTCAGTGTTTTATTGTTAATAGTTAATATTGTAAATCCCACGTAAAAGAGGAGCAATGTTCATATGTTGTTAATATTCAGTGTTTTATTGTTCATAGTTAATATTGTAAATCCCACGTAAAAGAGGAGCGATGTTTATATGTTGTTAATTTTCAGTGTTTTATTGTTCATAGTTAATATTGTAAATCCCACGTAAAAGAGGAGCGATGTTCATATGTTGTTAATATTCAGTGTTTTATTGTTAATAGTTACTATTGTAAATCCCACGTAAAAGAGTGATGTTCCTATGTTGTTAATATTCAGTGTTTTATTGCTAATAGTTAATATTGTAAATCCCACGTAAAAGAGTGATGTTCCTATGTTGTTAATATTCAGTGTTTTATTGTTAATAGTTACTATTGTAAATCCCACGTAAAAGAGGAGCGATGTTCATATGTTGTTAATATTCAGTGTTTTATTGTTCATAGTTAATATTGTAAATCCCACGTAAAAGAGGAGCGATGTTCATATGTTGTTAATATTCAGTGTTTTATTGTTCATAGTTAATATTGTAAATCCCACGTAAAAGAGGAGTGATGTTCATATGTTGTTAATATTCAGTGTTTTATTGTTCATAGTTAATATTGTAAGACCCACGTAAAAGAGGAGCGATGTTCATATGTTGTTAATATTCAGTGTTTTATTAATAGTTAATATTCTAAATTAAATAAAAAAATAAAAGGCCTAAACTAAACACGAGCTCCTAGCCGCTACCCGACTAGGCAGCTTGTGCAGCTCGCTCTCAAGTTGATCGCAGACGAGAGAAGAGATGGAGGCAGGATAAAGTGAAAACATCTGTTAGAAAAAAATCTTTCTAAAAAAAATCTAAATTTATTTAAAAAAAAATCTAAATAAATATACCATATTTTCTGGACCACAGGGCGCACCGGATTAAAAGGCTGATGTCGGTGAGCAGGTCTAGTCAGGTCTTTTTTCATACAAAAGGTGCACCGGATTATAAGGCGCATTAAAGGAGTCATTATTATTATGATTTTTTTCTAAATGTAAAAGACTTCCTTGTGGTCTACATAACATGTGATGGTGGTTCTTTGGTCAAAATGTTGCATAGATGATGTTTTACACATCATCTTCAAGTCACTTTCTGACAGTCTCTTCAGGATGCGCCGTTTTGTGGGCGGGTCTTATTTATGTGCCTCCACTTCGACAGCGTCTTCTCCCCGTCATCTTTGTTGTAGCGGTGTAGCGTGCAAGGACGGGAGTGGAAGAAGTGTCAAAAGATGGCGCTAACTGTTTTAATGACATTCAGACTTTACTTCAATCAATAACAGAGCAGCATCTCCTCATCCGTGGCTCACTAGTGCAACAACAACGCCCGAAATGTGTCCCGTGAAAAACCGTCCGACCGGAGCTCTCTAATAACTAAAGTTCCTTGGGTGAATAATGTAAACTCACTACACCGGTATGTTTTAGTGCTTTAAGGGTGAGTTTACTGACAGATATAAGTAAGAACTTTACACTACTTTATATTAGAAATGGCAACAGCGGAGGATGAATGTCACATAACAAGAAGATAGAGGAAAAGAAGAAGCTTATGACTACAGCGTCGTCACGGACTACAACTGCGGACGCTAGCATAGTTTCAGGACTTATGCAGATCCCAAATACAGATCAGCAGGTACCAGAATGTAAGAAAAGTTCCATCCATCCATCCATTTGCTACCGCTTATTCCCTTCGGGGTCGCGGGGGGCGCTGCTTTTGCATAATATTGTGAAACAAAACTCCAGATAATATGTCTGCTAATAGGTGCCATTTTGCAGTCCTTATACACACACCATAATAATACTCCTATGTTGAAGCACAATACAATCCATGAAGTCGTAACTAAAACATTTTGACATATTTTTGAGCGCCACGTGTAATGTTCTATATTTTCAATGGAACATTTAAAGTTTTGGTGTTGTTTACTGGCGTCATATTGCAGTCTACATGTATCTCTTATGTGTGACTGTCATCTACTGGTCACACTTTCCATTACACCGTGTACCAAATAAAATTGCTTCCAGGTAAGTAAGCACAACCAGAATTATTCATTAGGCGCACCAGATTATAAGGCGCAATGTCGAGTTTTGAGAAAATGAAAGGATTTTAAGTGGGCCTCATAGTCCGAAAAATACGGTAACTAGAAAACGTAAGTATCTTTATAATGTTGTTATTTACATGGTTTTACAAAAGCTACATCTATATTTTTTGTCCTCACAAAATCATTTTTCTTTTAAATTCATATTATGTTTATAAACTCAGGAAATACGTCCCTGGACACATGAGGACTTTGAATACGACCAATGTATGATCCTGTAACTACTTGGTATCAGATCCATACCTAAATGTGTGGTATCATCCAAAACTAATGTAAAGTATCAAACAACAGAAGAATAAGTGATTATTACATTTGAACAGAAGTGTAGATAGAACATGTTGAAACAGAAAGTAAGCAGATATTAACAGTAAATGAACAAGTAGATTAATAATCCATTTTTACAGCTTGTC
Source organism: Entelurus aequoreus (assembly GCF_033978785.1). Lineage (NCBI taxonomy): Eukaryota > Metazoa > Chordata > Actinopteri > Syngnathiformes > Syngnathidae > Entelurus > Entelurus aequoreus. The sequence continues at coordinate 9,032,886 of NC_084752.1, forward strand.
CTTTAAAATGTCGACAAAATAATAGTTAGATAAATGACACAATATGTTACTGCGTACGTCAGCAGACTAATTAGGAGCCTTTGTTTGTTTACTTACTACTAAAAGACAAGTTGTCTCGTATGTTCACTGTTTTATTTAAGGACTAAATTGCAATAATAAACATATGTTTAATGTACCCTAAGATTTTTTGTTAAAATAAAGCCAATAATGACATTTTTTTGTGGTCCCCTTGATTTAGAAAAGTATGGAAATACATTTTAGTACTGGTAGCAAAATATTGGTATGGAGACAACCCTACACTGCAGCCTGAACGTAGCCTTAGATTCATGACAAAGGCTTCGCTACACATCTTAAAAATCAAGTTTGGAGCTCTATGTGAAAATTAGGTGGGAAAACGATGTAACATTTTGAGGACAGCTGTAGAATGGGGCTGAGAAGAACGTAAGGTGTGTCCAGTGCAGATTAAGATGGTTCTTATTTGATAGTCTTCCTTCCCACAACAACGAGCCCCACCATGCAGGCCCTTCGTTGTGTTCCAGATCCTTTCATCTCCTAAAGACAACACACTCACTAACTGCTGTGCACTCGCTGGTTATTTCCCCGGGCCAGCGTGAGCACACAACGCCCGCCTCCTCCCAGCGAGCTGGCGCTGCAGTGAGACTCGGAAACTTCCAGACTACAATAATAGAAGGCAACAAGTTGACGGTGTGACACAAATGTGTTACTGCCAAGATGTTTGGGTCCAATTTGGCCGCCTGGAGTTACCGCATATGAAGAGAGAGAGTAGTATCCCAGTAGTATCATTGTGTTAAAGCACCGTATAGAATGTACAGCACTGTGCAAGAGGCCAAAATTAGATTGCTCAACGCTATAATGAGCATACTCTACACCAGACCTGGGCCAAATAGGGCCCGTGGCCCATTAAGATTTTTAATCCGGCCCGCCGGACGTTCTACATCATTTTTTTAGACCTTTAACATCAAAAGTGTGATTGCCATTATGATATTGTAAATCCCATGTAAAAGAGGAGCGATGTTCATATGTTGTTAATATTCAGTGTTTTATCGTTCATAGTTGATATTGTAAATCCCACGTAAAAGAGGAGCGATGTTCATATGTTGTTAATATTCAGTGTTTTATCGTTCATAGTTAATATTGTAAATCCCACGTAAAAGAGGAGTGATGTTCATATGTTGTGACTATTCAGTGTTTTATTGTTAATAGTTAATATTGTAAATCCCACGTAAAAGAGGAGCGACGTTCATATATTGTTTATATTTAGTGTTTTATTGTTGATAGCTAATATTTTAAATCCCACATAAAAGAAGAGCGACGTTCATATATTGTTTATATTCAGTGTTTTATTGTTAATAGTTAATATTGTAAATCCCACGTAAAAGAGGAGCGATGTTCATATGTTGTTAATATTCAGTGTTTTATTGTTCATAGTTAATATTGTAAATCCCACGTAAAAGATGAGCGATGTTCATATGTTGTTAATATTCAGTGTTTTATTGTTCATAGTTAATATTGTAAATCCCACGTAAAAGAGGAGCGATGTTCATATGTTGTTAATATTCAGTGTTTTATCGTTCATAGTTGATATTGTAAATCCCACGTGAAAGAGGAGTGATGTTCATATGTTGTGACTATTCAGTGTTTTATTGTTAATAGTTAATATTGTAAATCCCACGTAAAAGAGGAGCGACGTTCATATATTGTTTATATTCAGTGTTTTATTGTTGATAGCTAATATTTTAAATCCCACATAAAAGAGGAGCGACATTCATATATTGTTTATATTCAGTGTTTTATTGTTCATAGTTAATATTGTAAATCCCGCGTAAAAGAGGAGCGATGTTCATCTGTTGTTAATATTCAGTGTTTTATCGTTAATAGTTAATATTGTAAATCCCACGTAAAAGAGGAGCGATGTTCATATGTTGTTAATATTCAGTGTTTTATTGTTCATAGTTAATATTGTAAATCCCACGTAAAAGAGGAGCGATGTTCATATGTTGTTAATATTCAGTGTTTTATTGTTCATAGTTAATATTGTAAATCCCACGTAAAAGAGGAGCGATGTTCATCTGTTGTTAATGTTCAGTGTTTTATCGTTAATAGTTAATATTGTAAATCCCACGTAAAAGAGGAGTGATGTTCATATGTTGTTAATATTGAGTGTTTTATCGTTCATAGTTAATATTGTAAATCCCACGTAAAAGAGGAGTGATGTTCATATGTTGTTAATATTGAGTGTTTTATCGTTCATAGTTGATATTGTAAATCCCACGTGAAAGAGGAGCGATGTTCATGTGTTGTTAATATTCACTGTTTTATTATTGCAGCTGCCCACATGACGTGAATTTTTAAAACTGGGTTGAACTAGCTTTTTTATCTTATGTTGTATTTTTTTTTTGTATAATGTTTGGTAATGTATGTATTTTTTGTATTTTTTATTTTGTATGCCCCTATATGGACCCCAGGAAGACTAGCAGTCGCCTTGGCGTCAGTTAATGGGGATCCATTCAATAAACAATAAACAATTGTTCATAGTTAATATTGTAAATCCCACGTAAAAGAGGAGCGATGTTCATATGTTGTTAATATTCAGTGTTTTATTGTTCATAGTTAATATTGTAAATCCCACGTAAAAGAGGAGCGATGTTCATATGTTGTTAATATTCAGTGTTTTATTGTTCATAGTTAATATTGTAAATCCCACGTAAAAGAGGAGTGATGTTCATATGTTGTTAATATTCAGTGTTTTATTGTTAATAATATTCTAAAACCCACTTTCTTTATTTTCATGTACATTTTGGGTGTCCCATTCAGTAAAAAACTGTAAAATTCCATTCCGTTTTTTTTGTATTGGTCTGTCATAACTTTTTTAGAACTCTATCGAACATTGTGACTTTTGGTATTAGTGTCCCTGGAAAAAAGGGAGCCAAACACACATACTGTACAGCAGGATTTTTACAGCTAAATGTGTATATATCATTTATACACACATACACATTGGCCCCCCTGACACATGTTTTCTCTCAATGTGGCCCCCCGAGGCAAAATATTTGCCCAGCTCTGCTCCACACTCTGCACATACACAGTTGAGAGCAAAAAGTGGTTTGTGTACTACAACAGTTTTATAAGAAGGAGTACGCTCACAAAAAAATGGTTGAGAATCTACATAAAAGTACATAAGCAGGGATTTATTTTTGCCAATTTTTCTGGTAATTGTGCATTTATTTATGTACTAATAGTAGTATCTTACATTTTTAGTATTTGTTGGCCCTATATATATATATATATATGTATGTATATATATGTATGTATGTATGTATGTATATATATATATATATATACACTGTATATATATATACAGTGTATATATATATACACATGTTTATAAAAATGTTAACATTTTATACATCATAAACAACATTTATAATTATTGATATTGACCGACATTAATCACTTATATAGTGATACAGTTTTCAGCCATATTGTCAATATTTACAATTATCGATATTGACTGAAATTAATCACTTATATAGTGATACAGTTTTCAGCCATATTGTCAATATTTATAATTATCGATATTGACCGATATTAATCACTTATATAGTGATACAGTTTTCAGCCATATTGTCAATATTTACAATTATCGATATTGACCGATATTAATCACTTATACTGTGATACAGTTTTCAGCCATATTGTCAATATTTACAATAATCAATATTGACTGATATTAATCACTTATATAGTGATACAGTTTTCAGCCATATTGTCAATATTTACAATTATCGATATTGACCGATATTGATCACTTATAAAGCGATACAGGTTTCAGCCATATTGTCAATATTTATAATTATCGATATTGACTGATATTAATCACTTATTAGTGATACAGATTTCAGCCATATTGTCAATATTTACAATTATCGATATTGACTGATATTAATCACTGATATAGTGATACAGTTTTCAGCCATATTGTCAATATTTACAATTATCGATATTGACTGAAATTAATCACTTATATAGTGATACAGTTTTCAGCCATATTGTCAATATTTACAATTATCGATATTGACTGATATTAATCACTTATATAGTGATACAGTTTTCAGCCATATTGTCAATATT
>NC_084752.1:9047037-9072037 GCF_033978785.1 Entelurus aequoreus
CCACTGTGTGAAGAAGTTAAAAAGTGCATTTTGAGTAGAAGATGCATTCAAATACAGTAGTTAGTTTGAATACTATGAGTGCATGACACGATATATAACGTGTTGCATTTAAATATTAAACACCAGTAACTTCTACACACTGATGTTCCCTTTTTATTTTGCATTTGGATAACATGTAAAGTTAAGCGCGATAAAGGAAAGTGCGTGACACGTGCGGGGCCATTTCAACTTGTATTGTTGTGCTTGTTTTGACCTCCATGTTGTCCTGCTTTATTTCCCTCCTCCGTTTTATGCATACAAACTCTGGGTGACCTTTCCCAAAACAGCAAATCATGATTATCACTCTCATGTAAAAAGACACGCTGTTTTCACTGTAAACAAAGCGCGCGCACACACACACACACACACACACACACACACACACACACACACACACACACACACACACACACACACACACGCACACACACACACACACTAATCTCCCTCCTCTATGGCCCCCCTGGGTCAGTCAAGGGGCAGCAACACACTTCCATGTCATTACCGTCTAAAACTGGCTTGGCTGATGCAGAACAAAAGGGACACATGCCCACGTCCAGCATGCGCTGTAGCGCTGATCACATGATGCAAACAAAAACGCCACCCGGTATCTCAAGTGTTTCCAGCAAGCGGCATGCCGTGCACCGTCTTAAAGGGGAACGGCACTTTTTTTTTTTTGCATATCATTCACAACCCTTTTGTAGGACAAGCACACCTTTTTTTTTTTTAATGTATTCTAACTCGTAAATGAAAGTTAGCAAAAGTCAGTTAACAATGGAGGCAATGCGATCTGCTCTATTCTGTCTTAAAAGCGCTCTAAAGAAAACATCCATCGTTTTATATACACGCTGTGTGTATATATTACATGTAGTAACATTCATAATAACATTACATATATACACGCCGTGTGTATATATGTAATGTAGTAACATTCATAATAACATGTAATATATACATGATGTAAGTATATATGTAATGTACTAACAGTCATAATAACATGCAATATTTACATGATGTAAGTATATACTGTATGTAGTATCTAGTAACATTCATAATGACATGTAATATATACATGATGTAAGTATATATGTCATGTAGTAACATTCATAATAACATGTAATGTATACATGATGTAAGTATATATGTAATGTAGTAACATTCGTAATAACATGTAATATATACATGATGTAAGTATATATGTAATGTAGTAACAGTCATGACATGTAATATTTACATGATGTAAGTATATATGTAGTATCTAGTAACATTTATAATAACATGTAATATATACATGATGTAAGTATATATGTATTGTAGTAACATTCATAATAACATGTAATATATACATGATGTAAGTATATATGTCATGTAGTAACATTCATAATAACATGTAATATATACATGATGTAAGTATGTATGTAATGTAGTAACATTCATAATAACATGTAATATATACATGATGTAAGTATATATGTATTGTAGTAACATTCATAATAACATGTAATATATACATGATGTAAGTATATATGTCATGTAGTAACATTCATAATAACATGTAATATATACATGATGTAAGTATGTATGTAATGTAGTAATATTCATAATAACATGTAATTTATACATGATGTAAGTATACAGGTAGTATCTAGTAACATTCATAATAACATGTAGTATATACATGATGTAAGTATATATGTCATGTAGTAACATTCATAATAACATGTAATATATACATGATGTAAGTATGTATGTAATGTAACATTCATAATAACATGTAATATATACATAATGTAAGTTTGTATGTAATGTAGTAACATTCATAATAACATGTAATATATACATGATGTAAGTATGTATGTAATGTAGTAACATTCATAATAACATGTAATATATACATCATATAAGTATATATGTCATGTAGTAACATTCATAATACCATGTAATATATACATGATGTAAGTATATATGTCATGTAGTAACATTCATAATAACATGTAATATATACATGATGTAAGTATATATGTCATGTAGTAACATTCATAATAACATGTAATATATACATGATGTAAGTATGTATGTCATGTAGTAACATTCATAATAACATGTAATTTATACATGATGTAAGTATACATGTAGTATCTAGTAACATTCATAATAACATGTAATATATACATGATGTAAGTATATATGTCATGTAGTAACATTCATAATAACATGTAATATATACATGATGTAAGTATGTATGTAATGTAACATTCATAATAACATGTAATATATACATAATGTAAGTTTGTATGTAATGTAGTAACATTCATAATAACACGTAATATATACATGATGTAAGTATGTATGTAATGTAGTAACATTCATAATAACATGTAATATATACATCATATAAGTATATATGTCATGTAGTAACATTCATAATAACATGTAATATATACATGATGTAAGTATATATGTAATGTAGTAACATTCATAATAACATGTAATATATACATGATGTAAGTATGTATGTAATGTAGTAACATTCATAATAACATGTAATGTATACATGATGAAAGTATATATGTCATGTAGTAACATTCATAATAACATGTAATATATACATGATGTAAGTATATATGTAATGTAGTAACATTCATAATAACATGTAATATATACATGATGTAAGTATGTATGTAATGTAGTAATATTCATAATAACATGTAATTTATACATGATGTAAGTATACATGTAGTATCTAGTAACATTCATAATAACATGTAATATATACATGATGTAAGTATATATGTCATGTAGTAACATTCATAACATGTAATGTATACATGATGTAAGTATATATGTAATGTAGTAACATTCGTAATAACATGTAATATATACATGATGTAAGTATATATGTAATGTAGTAACAGTCATAATGACATGTAATATTTACATGATGTAAGTATATATGTAGTATCTAGTAACATTCATAATACCATGTAATATATACATGATGTAAGTATATATGTCATGTAGTAACACTCATAATAACATGTAATATATACATGATGTAAGTATATATGTCATGTAGTAACATTCATAATAACATGTAATATATACATGATGTAAGTATGTATGTCATGTAGTAACATTCATAATAACATGTAATTTATACATGATGTAAGTATACATGTAGTATCTAGTAACATCCATAATAACATGTAATATATACATGATGTAAGTATATATGTCATGTAGTAACATTCATAATAACATGTAATATATACATGATGTAAGTATGTATGTAATGTAACATTCATAATAACATGTAATATATACATAATGTAAGTTTGTATGTAATGTAGTAACATTCATAATAACACGTAATATATACATGATGTAAGTATGTATGTAATGTAGTAACATTCATAATAACATGTAATATATACATCATATAAGTATATATGTCATGTAGTAACATTCATAATAACATGTAATATATACATGATGTAAGTATATATGTAATGTAGTAACATTCATAATAACATGTAATATATACATGATGTAAGTATGTATGTAATGTAGTAACATTCATAATAACATGTAATGTATACATGATGAAAGTATATATGTCATGTAGTAACATTCATAATAACATGTAATATATACATGATGTAAGTATATATGTAATGTAGTAACATTCATAATAACATGTAATATATACATGATGTAAGTATGTATGTAATGTAGTAATATTCATAATAACATGTAATTTATACATGATGTAAGTATACATGTAGTATCTAGTAACATTCATAATAACATGTAATATATACATGATGTAAGTATATATGTCATGTAGTAACATTCATAATAACATGTAATATATACATGATGTAAGTATGTATGTAATGTAACATTCATAATAACATGTAATATATACATAATGTAAGTTTGTATGTAATGTAGTAACATTCATAATAACATGTAATATATACATGATGTAAGTATGTATGTAATGTAGTAACATTCATAATAACATGTAATATATACATGATGTAAGTATATATGTCATGTAGTAACATTCATAATAACATGTAATATATACATGATGTAAGTATATATGTAATGTAGTAACATTCATAATAACATGTAATATATACATGATGTAAGTATGTATGTAATGTAGTAACATTCATAATAACATGTAATATATACATCATATAAGTATATATGTCATGTAGTAACATTCATAATAACATGTAATATATACATTATGTAAGTATATATGTCATGTAGTAACATTCATAATAACATGTAATGTATACATGATGAAAGTATATATGTAATGTAGTAACATTCATAATAACATGTAATATATACATGATGTAAGTATGTATGTAATGTAGTAACATTCATAATAACATGTAATATATACATTATGTAAGTTTGTATGTAATGTAGTAACATTCATAATAACATGTAATTTATACATGATGTAAGTATATATGTCATGTAACATTCATGATAACATGTAATATATACATGATGTAAGTATATATGTCATGTAGTAACATTCATAATAACATGTAATATATACATGATGTAAGTATATATGTCATGTAGTAACATTCATAATAATGTTAAAAACAGTACTATACTCTGAAAAACTACTGGTTTGCCATATTTTATTTATTTTTACAGGCATGACAGCATGTCATCGTCACGCCGTGACATTTCTGGTTTTACGAGCAGAGGAGCATGTTCGGCAGCACGCACACACAGAGTACTTACAAGCTGACAGTGTGTAGACAGAAAAGGGAGAATGGACGCATTTTGGCTTAAAAAGTAAAGATAAAGGTGAAGTTATAACACTGAAACGCCTTCAGGAAGAAGTGCTTTAATACATGCTAACATACATTTGCAGTCTGCAGTGTTTTAGCTACTTCTAAATCACTAATCCTCGCCTCTATGTTTCTTCCAAGTATCATTATCACTGCAGGATGAGGAATAGCTAAACATGCTTCACTACACACCGTAGGAGGATACAATAGCTCACCGGCGTCACAATGTAAACAAACGCCATGACATCCACTGTAATGATACCAAGTATCTAGTCGATACTACTATGATTACATCGATATTTTTTAATCATCACAAAATCTTTTTTCCTTTTTAAAAAAAATTAATATTATGTTTGTAAACTCAGGAAATACGTCCCTGGACACATGAGAACTTAAATTAGTACTGGTTCCCGGGCATGACAGCGCGTCGTGACATTGCTGGTTTTGCGAGCAGAGGAGCATGTTCGGCAGCGCGCACACACGGAGTACTTACAAGCAGACACAGAGTGTAGACAGAAAAGGGAGAACGAACACATTTTGGCTTAAAAACTAAAGATAAATCTGAAGTTATAACACTGAAAAACCCTCATGAAGCCGGCGTCACAATGTAAAACAAACATGGGTGGATCTACACCTGACATCCACTGTAATGATACCAAGTACAAGAGCGTATCTAGATGAAATCAATATTTTTTATTTAAAAATTTAAAAAAATCATAATATGTTTACAAACATCCCTGGACACATGAGAACTTAAATTATGACCATTGTATGATCCTGTAACTACTTGGTATCGGATCGATACCTAAATGTGTGGTATCATCCAAAACTAATGTGAAGTATCAAAGAAGAGAAGAATAAGTGATTATTACATTTGAACAGAAGTGTAGATAGAACATGTTGAAAGAGGAAAATAAGCAGATATTAACAGTAAATGAACAAGCGGATTAATAATATTTTTTTTTACAGTTTGTCCTTAATAATGTTGACAAAATAATAGGTAGATAAATGACACAAAATATTATTGCATATGTCAGCAGACTAATTGGGAGTCTTTGTTTGTTTACTTACTACTAAAAGACAAGTTGTCTATAGGGATGTCCGATAATATCGGCCGATAAATGCGTTAAAATGTAATATCGGAAATTATCGGTTTTTTTATTATCTGTATCGTTTTTTTTTTAATTTTTTTTTTAAATTAAATCAACATAATAAAACACAAGATACACTTACAATTAGTGCACCAACCCAAAAAACCTCCCTCCCCCATTTATTTCTGTTATCAATATTCTGGTTCCTACATTATATATCAATATATATCAATACAGTCTGCAAGGGATACAGTCCGTAAGCACACATGATTGTGCGTGCTGCTGGTCCACTAATAGTACTAACCTTTAACAGTTAATTTGACTCATTTTCATTCATTACTAGTTTCTATGTAACTGTTTTTTATATTGTTGTACTTTCTTTTTTTATTCAAGAAAATGTTTTTAATTTAGTTATCTTATTTTATTATCTTTTTTAAAAAGTACCTTATCTTCACCATACCTGGTTGTCCAAATTAGGCATAATAATGTGTTAATTCCACGACTGCATATATCGGTTGATATCGGTATCGGTTGATGTCGGTATCGGTAATTAAAGAGTTGGACAATATCGGAATATCGGCAAAAAGCCATTATCGGACATCCCTAGTTGTCTAGTATGTTCACTATTTTATTTAAGGACTAAATTACAATAATAGTACCCTGAGATTTTTTTTGTCCAAATAAAGCCAATAATGCCATTTTTTTTGTGGTCCCCTTTATTTAGAAAAGTATCGAAAAGTACCAAATATTGGTATGGCGACAACCCTACAGTGGAGCTATGTTCAGTCAGTAAAAAACTTCCCCCGTGGCGCATATTTTTGCTCCACCGTGACAAAAAAAAATGTCTTTAGCAGCGGTGAAGAAGTGGCTTCCTCACGTGCTCGCCACATGCACTCATCTTCTATCGGTCCCACCCACCTTATGTCTGTTTTTAGCAGCCCGGTTAGAAAACAGAAGCCTGACAAAAAAACAAAAAACCAGCTGGGGCTGACAAAGCGGAGGAACGCTGCAAACGGGTGATGATTAGCAGGTGTGGGAATGTGGTTCTCTGAGAACGTCCACAGACTAAGCAGCACCTGGGTGGGACTTAGAGAGTCAAACATACAAACGCGGAGCTTCAAAGCATGGCGAGGATCAACATGGTTATTGTTCACACTGTGCTCCCTCCGACACCGGGCGATACGTCTGTGCAACAGGTGACCTCCAGCTTAGATCTCCTGGGAGAAAGCCTTGGCGAGGAGGATTATTTAGACAGGATCCGGCATGACCTCTGCACCACACACACACACACTTATACACTTAGTCCTCCACTTTGCAACATTTAGTTAACTCTTAAAGGCCTACTGAAATGAATTGTTTTTATTTAAACGGGGATAGCAGATCTATTCTATGTGTCATACTTGATCATTTCGCGATATTGCCATATTTTTGCTGAAAGGATTTAGTATAGAACAACGACGATAAAGATTGCAACTTTTGGTATCTGATAAAAAAGGCTTGCCCCTACCGGAAGTAGCGTGACGTAGTCAGTTGAACATATACGCAAAGTTCCCTATTGTTTACAATGATGGCCGCATGAAGTGAGAGAGATTCGGACCGAGAAAGCGACAATTTCCCCATTAATTTGAGCGAGGATGAAAGATTTGTGGATGAGTAAAGTGCAAGTGAAGGACTAGTGGGGAGTTGAAGCTATTAAGATAGGGAAGATGCTGTGAGAGCCGGGGGTGACCTGATATTCAGCTGGGAATGACTACAACAGTAAATAAACACAAGACATATATATACTCTATTAGCCACAACACAACCAGGCTTATATTTAATATGCCACAAATTAATCCTGCATAAAAACACCTGCGTGTTTGTTACGCTAGCTCCTAGCTCCTCTGCTAGCTCCTAGCTCCATAGAACACGCCAATACAATTCAAACACCTGATCAACACACACAATCACTCAGCCCAAAAGACCGTTCACCTAACCCAAGGTTCATAAAGCTTATATATTTTTAAAAAGTTACGTACACACGCAAAAAAAAGTTGCGCACATACGGTCAAGCGATCAAATGTTTAGAAGCCAAAGCTGCATACTCACAGTAGCACGTCTGCGTCTTTGTCATCCAAATCAAAGTAATCCTGGTAAGAGTCTGTGTTGTCCCAGTTCTCTACAGGCGTCTGTGTATCGAAGTCAAAAGTCCTCCTGGTTAGAGTCTCTGTTATCCGAGTTCTTCCATCTTGACTGCATCTTTCGGGAATGTAAACAAAGAAGCGCCGGCTGTGTACTGTTGTTGCTGACTACGTTCGAAAAATACGTCCATTTCGCACCGACAACTTTCTTCTTTGCTTGCTCAGCTTCCTTCTCCATAATGCAATGAACATGATTGCAACAGATTCACGAACACAGATGTCCAGAATACTGTGGAATTATGAAATGAAAACAGAGCTTTTTCGTATTGGCTTCAATGTAGAAGGCATACCCGTGTTCGCCGGGCTACGTCACGCGCATACGGCATCCTCAGAGGCGTTTCGAACCGGAAGTTTAGCGGCAAATTTAAAATGTCACTTTATAAGTTAACCCGGCCGTATTGGCATGTGTTATAATGTTAAGATTTCATCATTGATATATAAACTATCAGACTGCGTGGTCGGTAGTAGTGGCTTTCAGTAGGCCTTTAAAGGCCTACTGAAATGATTTTTTTGTATTTAAACGGGAATAGCAGATCCATTCTATGTGTCATACTTGATCATTTCGCGATATTGCCATATTTTTGCTGAAAGGATTTAGTAGAGAAAATCGACGATAAAGTTCGCAACTTTTGCTCGCTGATAAAAAAAAAAGCCTTGCCTGTAGCGGAAGTAGCGTGACGTCACAGGAGCTAGTATTCCTCACAATTCCCCGTTGTTTACAATGGAGCGAGAGAGATTCGGACCGAGAAAGTGACGATTACCCCATTAATTTGAGCGAGGATGAAAGATTCGTAGATGAGGAACGTTACAGTGAACGACTTGAGAGGCAGTGATGGACGTATCTTTTTTCGCTCTGACCGTAACTTAGGTACAAGCTGGCTCATTGGATTCCACACTCTCCTTTTTCTATTGTAGATCACAGATTTGTATTTTAAACCACCTCGGATACTATATCCTCTTGAAAATGAGAGTCGAGAACGCGAAATGGACATTCAGTGCCTTTTATCTCCACGACATGCTTTAGCTACGAGCTAACGTGATAGCATCTTGCTTTAACTGCATATAGAAACAAAAGAAATAAACCCCTGACTGGAAGTATAGATAGAAAATCAACAATACTATTAAACCGTGGACATGTAAATACACGGTTAATGCTTTCCAGGCTGGCTGAAGGTTAACAATGCTGTGCTAACGACGCCATTGAAGCTAACTTAGCAACCGGACTGCACAGAGCTATGCTAAAAACATTAGCTCTCCACCTACGCCAACCAGCCCTTATTTGCTCATCAACACCCGTGCTCACCTGCGTTCCAGCGATCGGCAGAAGGACGAAGGACTTCACCCGATGCGTTTGGCGGCCTGGAGACGTAGGAAGTCAAGGTGAAGTCGGCGGCTAGCGCTCCAACAAAGTCCTCCTGGTTGTGTTGCTGTAGTCCGCTGCTAATACACTGATCCCACCTACAACTGTCTTCTTTGCAGCCTTCATTGTTCATTAAAAAAATTGCAAAAGATGTCCAGAATACTGTGGAATTATGAAATGAAAACAGAGCTTTTTGTGTAGGATTCTACGGGGTACCATAACTTCCGTTACGCTGACTTCGTCACGCGCATACGTCATCATACCGCGACGTTTCAGCCGGATATTTCCCGGGAGATTTAAAATGTCACTTTATAAGTTAACCCGGCCGTATTGGCATGTGTTGCAATGTTAAGATTTCATCATTGATATATAAACTATCAGACTGCGTGGTCGGTAGTAGTGGCTTTCAGTAGGCCTTTAAAGCTACAACACGGAGTAAACACAGGCGGTTAGCATCAATCAATCCTACTTTTTCAGCCATCTAATACCAGCCTACGTCGTGCTAACTCGCCATTTTCCTCTTCTGGCTTTGTCTTTGTCGACACATCTAAAACCCGCACAGTGGCTGTGTGATACTGTTCCACTCCAATCCTGTAGGTGGCGGTGATGCACGTTACTGTATCAGCAAAAAGTGGAAAGGGGGTCCTTCATAACCTCCAAATTGCATTCCTTTGAAATATGTCCCGACCGAAATCGGTGACAGTTTTTTCGTAACCTTATGAGCTTGTATCTGCTGGATCTGGCGGGGCAGTTTTTTGGCTACTTCAAAATTACTAATCCTGGGCGCCATGGCGACAAATAAAGTACGTTTACGAGGAATAGCTAAACATGCTTCACTACACACCAAAGCTCACCGGCTTAACAATGTACACAAACGCCATGGGTGGATCTACACCTGACATCCACTGTAATGATACCAAGTACAGGAGCGTATCTGGTCGATACTACTATGATTATATCAGTATTTTTAAGCATCACAAAACCTTTTACACTACCGTTCAAAAGTTTGGGGTCACCCAAACAATTTTGTGGAATAGCCTTCATTTCTAAGAACAAGAATAGACTGTCGAGTTTCAGATGAAAGTTCTCTTTTTCTGGCCATTTTGAGCGTTTAATTGACCCCACAAATGTGATGCTCCAGAAACTCAATCTGCTCAAAGGAAGGTCAGTTTTGTAGCTTCTGTAACGAGCTAAAGTGTTTTCAGATGTGTGAACATGATTGCACAAGGGTTTTCTAATCATCAATTAGCCTTCTGAGCCAATGAGCAAACACATTGTACCATTAGAACACTGGAGGGATAGTTGCTGGAAATGGGCCTCTATACACCTATGTAGATATTGCAGCAAAAAGCAGACATTTGCAGCTAGAATAGTCATTTACCACATTAGCAATGTATAGAGTGTATTTCTTTAAAGTTAAGACTAGTTTAAAGTTATCTTCATTGAAAAGTACAGTGCTTTTCCTTCAAAAATAAGGACATTTCAATGTGACCCCAAACTTTTGAACGGTAGTGTATATTCATATTATGTTTATAAACTCAGGAAATATGTCCCTGGACACATGAGGACTTTGAATATGACCAATGTATGAACTACTTGGTATCGGATCGATACCTACATTTGTGGTATCGTCCAAAACTAATGTAAAGTATCAAAGAACAGAAGAATAAGTGATTATTACATTTTAACAGAAGTGGAGATAGAACATGTTGAAACAGAAAATAAGCAGATATTAACAGTAAATAAACAAGTGGATTAATAATACATTTTTACAGTTTGTCCCTCATAATGTAGACAAAATAATAGGTGTATAAATGACACAATATGTTACTGCATACGTCAGCAGACTAATTAGGAGTCTTTGTTTGTTTACTTACTACTAAAAGACAAGTTGTCTAGTATGTTCACTATTCTATTTAAGGACTAAATTGCAATAATAAACATGTTTAATGTAGGGCTGCAACCACTAATCGATTAAATCGATTAAAATCGTTTCTAAAAATAGTTGGCGATTAATTTAGTCATCGATTCGTTGGATCTATGCTATGCGCATGTGCAGGGGCAATTTTTAATTTATTTATTTTTTTATAAACCTTTATTTATAAACTGCAACATTTACAAACAGCTGAGAAACAATAATCAAAATAAGTATGGTGCCAATATGCTGTTTAAAAAAAAAAAAATACTGGAAAGGATAGAAATGTAGTTTGTCTCTTTTATCCGATTATTAATCGAAGTAATAATCGACAGATTAATCGATTATCAAATTAGTTGTTAGTTGCAGCCCTAGTTTAATGTACCTTAAGATTTTTTGTTAAAAAAACCCCACTAATGACATTTTTTGTGGTGCCCTTTATTTAGAAAAGTATCGAAATACATTTTGGTACCGATACCAAAATATTGGTACTGAGACAACCCCAGAAACGTCACTACATATCGCATCAGCCAATGAGGAGGCTCCTTTGTTGGTTGACCACCAGGAAGACGAATGATTTTGTCTTCCGGGGTTTTATTGACTAAAATACTTCATTAAAAGGCACAGACAGCACGCAGACGTACATTTTTTGCAGAAATGATTACTGTTACGATTTCCTGTATGATGCTAATATGATTTTTTTTTTTTCGTTAAAGAATATAATTTAGGCATCCTTGCTTTGATGCAATCGGATTGTATTATTAAAAAAATAGATATTAGGTAATTTTTTGACAACGTTATCCAGATTTGCACATAAATGTATGGATTTCCTGTTTTTTTTTTTTTTTTTTAATATTCCTGCTAACTAACAAAAAAAACCACCATTACATCTTACATTTTTACGGAGCCCCTAAAGGGACATGGGGGAAAAATGTTTTTATTATAATTAATTAATTTATTTATTTATTTTTTAGACATGTATCTCGTGCGCACGAGAAAGTTTCTTGTGTGCACGAGATAGTTTATTTTTTATAAAATTATTATTTTTTTAAAATTATAAAATAATTAAAAATACTTTTCTTGTGCACACGACATACATGTCTAAAAATAAATACATACATTTTCATAATTTTTATAACCTTTTTTTTTTTTAATTATAAAATAATTAAAAATACTTTTTTTTAAAATAATTTTATAAAAAGTTTCTCGTGCGCACGAGAAACTATTAAAAATATATATATATTTCTAATTAATAATTATAAAATAATTAATAATACTTTTAAAAATAATTTTATAAAAAGTTTATCGTGCGCACAAGATAGTTTCTTGTGCACACGACATACATGTCTAAAAATAAATACATACATTTTCATAATTTTTATAAAAAAAATTTTTTAAATTATAAAATAATTAAAAATACTTTTTTTAAAAAGATTTTTATAAAAAGTTTCTCGTGCGCACGAGAAACTATCAAAAATATATATATATTTGTAATTAATAATTATAAAATAATTAATAATACTTTTAAAAATAATTTTATAAAAAGTTTATCGTGCGCACAAGATAGTTCCTTGTGCGCACGAGATACATGTCTAAAAAAAAATTAAAAATAAAAAAAATTATAAAAAAATTAATTTCCCCCATGTCCCTTTAGGGGCTCCGTACATTTGTATGCAAAAAACCCAATAATTAATGGCTGAAATCATGTCAACGTTGCTGTTTTGTTGTGCTAAACCCTTAAAAATGAAGTCAAAAGAGCTTCAAGTCGAGCACGCCGAAGATCATCTCGTTCAGGAGGCGACCTTTTCGTTTCCCACGTGACGGGAATGTGGGTTAACGTCCGCTGACACTGACACATGTTGCCAGCAACCCTGCGTGGTCAATGTCACATGGAATCCTTCTCAGTTCCCACCAGCCATTTACCGTCACCCCAACATGACTCAAATAGTGGGGGCCCCCCGTGCGTTTGACCCTGGGGAACAGGCTTCATCAGTAGGGTGCAGCATCATATTTGAAACCCCGCTTGGACAAGCTGTGCACTACAAAACATGTTCATTGTCGCCATTAATCCGGACTTTACTCATTTTGATTGAAAAATACACAAAATAATAATTTTTATATATTGCGCTCTTGAGGTAATGTTGCTGATCAGTTTGTATGTATTAATATTAACTGATTTTATTTAAATACATGGTTCAGTATCAAATGGTTCAAAAATGTAGCACTTTAAATCTTTTCTATTACAGACAAAAAAAAACAATGTTAGTAAAGTTTGTTTTTGTTTTAGGTTGATCTATATTTCTTTATGTTTGGTTTTCTTTCACGTGATAAAGGCTGCAATGTTATGCGGAGGTGTACTTACAACAATTAAAAAAACAAGAAACCAGCGAAGTTGTCACGTTGTGTAAATAAAAACAGAATACAATGATTTGCAAATCCTTTTCAACTTATATTCAATTGAATAGACTGCAAAGACAAGATATTTAATGTTCACGCTGAGAAACTTCTTTTTTTTTTGCAAATAATCATTAACTTGGGATTTAATGGGAGCAACACATTGCAAAAAAGTTGTCAGTGGGGCATTTTTACCACTGTGTTACATGGCCTTTCCTTTTAACAACACTCTGTAAACATTTGGGAACTGAGGAGACACATTTGTGAAGTTTTTTAGGTGGAATTATTTCCCATTCTTGCTTGATGTACAGCTTAAGTTGTGGTATTTTAGGCTTCATAATGCGCCACACATTTTAAATGGGAGACAGGTCTGGACTACAGGCAGGCCAGTCTAGTACCCGCACTCTTTTACTACGAAGCCACGCTGTTGTAACACGTGCAGAATGGGGCTTGGCATCGTCTTGCTGAAATAAGCAGGGGCGTCCATGTTGACGTTGCTTGGATGGCAACATATGTTGCTCCAAAAGCTGTATGTACCTTTCAGCATTAATGGCGCCTTCACAGATGTGTAAGTTACCCATGTCTTGGGCACTAATACACCCCCATACCATCACAGATGCTGGCTTTTCAACTTTGCGCCTAGGACAGTCCGGATAGTTCTTTTCCTCTTTGGTCCCCAGTGCATTGTACGGCAAAGTACAATGGCTAAAGTTAGCTCATGTCTGGAGGTGTTTATTGTTGGCTTGTTTGAAACTACTATTAAAAATATTTAAAAAAAAACGCGGGTTGGGGTGGGGGGACCCGGGCCAAGTTTGCGGCTGGATAGCATCCAGGCGGTTAGCACTACAGCTGCACATTCCGCACCTTTGCTCAAGAAGTGCTCACTCGTTAACGCCTGGGAAGTGCGTGGCGGCCTGGGAAGCACATCAGAGTGCACCGTCAATGAAACGCTGACCGTAAAGCAAACATATACTGGAGCGTCACAATGGCAGAGAAAAGCAATTAGAAGTTGCTATCAAACGAGAGTTCTGAAAGATTCAAAGAAAAGTCAGGAATCACAGCTCATCACAGATCATAGCATAACATAGCAATGTGCCCTCTCGGGGAGGGGAGTGCATAATCTCTATTTTGCTCATTGAAGAGACGCAGAGTTTAGTAGATCAGCTTTGCGTGCGCTTTTAAGTTTGCCCGTGTTTTAATACATGCAAACCTTAAGAAGATGGGGGCCAGCTTCATGAAAATTCTGCAAGCACATAAACGCTGCAGGATCGAAAACAAATGCAAAAGAAAAATGTTGCGTAAGCTATAAACGCACATAAACTCTGCAGGGTCGAAAACAAATGCAAAGGAAAAATGTTGCAAAAGCCATAAACGCACATGAAGGCTGCAGGGTCGAAAATAAATGCAAAAGAAAAATGTTGCATAAGCCATAAACGCACATAAAGGCTGCAGGATCAAAAACAAATGCAAAAGAAAAATGTTGCTTAAGCCATGAACGCACATAAACGCTGCAGGGTCGAAAAAAAATGCAAAAGAAAAATGTTGCGTAAGCCATAAACGCACATAAACGCTGCAGGATCGAAAACAAATGCAAAAGAAAAATGTTGCTTAAGCCATGAACGCTGCAGGGTCGAAAACAAATGCAAAAGAAAAATGTTGCGTAAGCCATAAACGCACATAAAGGCTGCAGGGTCGAAAACAAAATGCAAAAGAAAAATGTTGCTTAAGCCATAAACGCACATAAACGCTGCAGGGTCGAAAAAAAATGCAAAAGAAGAATGTTGCGTAAGCCATAAACGCACATAAACGCTGCAGGATCGAAAACAAATGCAAAAGAAAAATGTTGCATAAGCCATAAACGCACATAAACGCTGCAGGATCAAAAACAAATATAAAAGAAAAATGTTGCATAAGCCATAAACGCACATAAACTCTGCAGGGTCGAAAACAAATGCAAAAGAAAAATGTTGCGCAAGCCATAAACGCACATAAACTCTG
This sequence comes from Entelurus aequoreus, assembly GCF_033978785.1. Taxonomy (NCBI): domain Eukaryota; kingdom Metazoa; phylum Chordata; class Actinopteri; order Syngnathiformes; family Syngnathidae; genus Entelurus; species Entelurus aequoreus. The sequence goes on from NC_084752.1 coordinate 9,062,844, forward strand.
CAGGGTCGAAAACAAATGCAAAAGAAAAATGTTGCTTAAGCCATGAACGCTGCAGGGTCGAAAACAAATGCAAAAGAAAAATGTTGCGTAAGCCATAAACGCACATAAAGGCTGCAGTGTCGAAAACAAAATGCAAAAGAAGAATGTTGCGTAAGCCATAAACGCACATAAACGCTGCAGGATCGAAAACAAATGCAAAAGAAAAATGTTGCATAAGCCATAAACGCACATAAACGCTGCAGGATCAAAAACAAATATAAAAGAAAAATGTTGCATAAGCCATAAACGCACATAAACTCTGCAGGGTCGAAAACAAATGCAAAAGAAAAATGTTGCGTAAGTCATAAACGCACATAAACTCTGCAGGGTCGAAAACAAATGCAAAAGAAAAATGTTGCATATGACAAACGCACATAAAGGCTGCAGGATCAAAAACAAATGCAAAAGAAAAATGTTGCTTAAGCCATAAATGCACATAAACGCTGCAGGGTCGAAAACAAATGCAAAAGAAAAATATTGCGTAAGCCATAAACGCACAAACGCTGCAGGATCGAAAACAAATATAAAAGAAAAATGTTGCATAAGCCATAAATGCACATTAACGCTGCAGGGTCGAAAACAAATGCAAAAGAAAAATGTTGCATAAGCCATAAACGCACATAAACGCTGCAGGATCGAAAACAAATATAAAAGAAAAATGTTGCATAAGCCATAAACGCACATAAACTCTGCAGGGTCGAAAACAAATGCAAAAGAAAAATGTTGCGTGAGCCATAAACGCACATAAACTCTGCAGTGTCGAAAACAAATGCAAAAGAAAAATGTTGCGTAAACCATAAACGCACATAAATGCGGCAGGGTCGAAAACAAATGCAAAAGAAAAATGTTGCGTAAGCCATAAACACACATAAACGCTGCAGGGTCGAAAAAAAATGCAAAAGAAGAATGTTGCGTAAGCCATGAACGCACATAAATGCTGCAGGGTCGAAAACAAATGCAAAAGAAAAATGTTGCGTAAGCCATAAACGCACATAAACTCTGCAGGGTCGAAAACAAATGCAAAAGAAAAATGTTGCGTGAGCCATAAACGCACATAAACTCTGCAGTGTCGAAAACAAATGCAAAAGAAAAATGTTGCGTAAACCATAAACGCACATAAATGCGGCAGGGTCGAAAACAAATGCAAAAGAAAAATGTTGCGTAAGCCATAAACGCACATAAACGCTGCAGGGTCGAAAAAAAATGCAAAAGAAGAATGTTGCGTAAGCCATGAACGCACATAAATGCTGCAGGGTCGAAAACAAATGCAAAAAAAAATGTTGCGTAAGCCATAAACGCACATAAACTCTGCAGGGTCGAAAACAAATGCAAAAGAAAAATGTTGCGTGAGCCATAAACGCACATAAACTCTGCAGTGTCGAAAACAAATGCAAAAGAAAAATGTTGCGTAAACCATAAACGCACATAAATGCGGCAGGGTCGAAAACAAATGCAAAAGAAAAATGTTGCGTAAGCCATAAACGCACATAAACGCTGCAGGGTCGAAAAAAAATGCAAAAGAAGAATGTTGCGTAAGCCATGAACGCACATAAATGCTGCAGGGTCGAAAACAAATGCAAAAGAAAAATGTTGCGTAAGCCATAAACGCACATAAACTCTGCAGGGTCGAAAACAAATGCAAAAGAAAAATGTTGCGTAAGCCATAAACGCACAAACGCTGCAGGATCGAAAACAAATGCAAAAGAAAAATGTTGCGTAAGCTATAAACGCACATAAACTCTGCAGGGTCGAAAACAAATGCAAAAGAAAAATGTTGCATAAGCCATAAACGCACATAAAGGCTGCAGGGTCGAAAACAAATGCAAAAGAAAAATGTTGCATATGACATAAACGCACATAAAGGCTGCAGGATCAAAAACAAATGCAAAAGAAAAATGTTGCTTAAGCCATAAACGCACATAAATGCTGCAGGGTCGAAAAAAAATGCAAAAGAAAAATGTTGCGTAAGCCATAAACGCACATAAACGCTGCAGTTTCGAAAACAAATGCAAAAGAAAAATGTTGCGTAAGCCATAAACGCACATAAACGCTGCAGGGTCGAAAACAAATGCAAAAGAAAAATGTTGCATAAGCCATAAACGCACAAACGCTGCAGGGTCGAAAACAAATGCAAAAGAAAAATGTTGCATATGACATAAACGCACATAAAGGCTGCAGGATCAAAAACAAATGCAAAAGAAAAATGTTGCGTAAGCCATAAACGCACATAAACGCTGCAGGGTCGAAAACAAATGCAAAAGAAAAATGTTGCGTAAGCCATAAATGCACATAAACTCTGCAGGGTCGAAAACAAATGCAAAAGACAAATGTTGCATATGACAAACGCACATAAAGGCTACAGGATAAAAAACAAATGCAAAAGAAAAATGTTGCTTAAGCCATAAACGCACATAAACGCTGCAGGGTCGAAAAAAAATGCAAAAGAAAAATGTTGCATAAGCCATAAACGCACATAAACGCTGCAGGGTCAAAAACAAATGCAAAAGAAAAATGTTGCGTAAGCCATAAACGCACATAAACGCTGCAGGGTCGAAAACAAATGCAAAAAGAAAAATGTTGCGTAAGCCATAAATGCACATAAACTCTGCAGGGTCGAAAACAAATGCAAAAGAAAAATGTTGCATATGACAAACGCACATAAAGGCTGCAGGATCAAAAACAAATGCAAAAGAAAAATGTTGCTTAAGCCATAAACGCACATAAACGCTGCAGGGTCGAAAAAAATGCAAAAGAAAAATGTTGCATAAGCCATAAACGCACATAAACGCTGCAGGGTCAAAAACAAATGCAAAAGAAAAATGTTGCGTAAGCCATAAACGCACATAAACGCTGCAGGTTCGAAAACAAATGCAAAAGAAAAATGTTGCGTAAGCCATAAACGCACATAAACGCTGCAGAGTCAAAAACAAATGCAAAAGAAAAATGTTGCGTAAGCCATAAACGCACATAAACGCTGAAGGATCGAAAACAAATGTAAAAGAAAAATGTTGCGTAAGCCATAAACGCACATAAACGCTGCAGGGTCGAAAACAAATGCAAACAAAAAATGTTGCGTAAGCCATAAACGCACATAAACGCTGCAGGATCGAAAACAAATGCAAAAGAAAATGTTGCTTGAGCCATAAACGCACATAAACGCTGCAGAGTCGAAAACAAATGCAAAAGAAAAATGTTGCATAGGCCATAAACGCACATAAACGCTGCAGGGTCGAAAACAAATGCAAAAGAAAAATGTTGCATATGACATAAACACACATAAAGGCTGCAGGATAAAAAACAAATGCAAAAGAAAAATGTTGCTTAAGCCATAAACGCACATAAACCCCCAAAACAAGCGCTTGAGAGGAATGCTGCAAGAATACGACAGAGGTTAGCTGTCGTTAAAACGCGTAATAATATTTTACAGTATGATAGAGTAACATAACTAATGTACGACTCCACTAGTGGCCTGGCTAACTTTTCTATTGTCCCGTGAACTTGCAGGATTCCTGTCATGCAGTATTTCTGAACATTTTTGGGGTGTGTTTTTGACATTTTTAGCATTTTTTTGTGATAGCATTTTCCCCTTTGCATTTGTTTTTATGCCTTTCATGTTTTGGATCATTTCTGTGTTTGGAACCTTTTGACGTTGCTGCTCGTTTTCCTCTGCTGGACACCAGAGTTTAGCATCTTTATGCACAAAATGTATCCAAGTGGCACACCCGCACCTCCGTCAATGGTTCTGTATCTACAAAACCCAAAAGCAGTGAAGTTGTCACCTTGTGTAAATGGTAAATAAAAACAGAATACAATGATTTGCAAATCCTTTTCAACTTATATTCATTTGAATAGACTGCAAAGACAAGATATTTAACGTTTGAACTGGAAAACTTTGTCATTTTTTGCAAATATTAGCTCATTTGGAATTTGATGCCTGCAACATGTTTCAAAAAAGCTGGCACGAGTGGCAAAAAAGATGGAGAAAGTTGAGGAATGCTCATCAAACACTTATTTGGAACATCCCACAGGTGATTAGGCAAAATTGGGAACAGGTGGGTGCCATGATTGGGTATAAAAGCCGCTTCCATGAAATGCTCGGTCGTTCGCAAACAAGGATGAGGCGAGGGTCACCACTTTGTCAACAAATGTGTGAGCAAATTGTTTAAGAACAACATTTCTCAACCAGCTATTGCAAGGAATTTAGGGATTTCACCATCTACGTTCCGTAATATCATCAAAAGGTTCGGAGAATCTGGAGAAATCACTGCACGTAAGCGATGATATTACGGACCTTCGATCCCTCAGGCGGCACTGCATCAAAAAGCGACATCGGTGTGTAAAGGATATCACCACATGGGCTCAGGAACACTTCAGAAAACCACTGTCAGTAACTACAGTTGGTCGCTACATCTGTAAGTGCAAGTTAAAGGCCGACTGAAATGCGATTTTCTTATTTATTTATTCTGTGTCATACTTGATCATTTCGCGATATTGCCATATTTTTGCTGAAAGGATTTAGTAGAGAACATCGACGATAAAGTTCGCAACTTTTGGTCGCTGATAAAAAAAGCCTTGCCTGTACCGGAAGTAGCGTGACGTCACAGGTTGTGGAGCTCCTCACATCTGGGCGCGGGGCGGGGGGGTGGAGGGTGAAATTTAAAAAAATAAAAAAACATTTTTTTCATTTTTTTTTCCCATTAAGAAATATAATCATGTGTGCTTACGGACTGTATCCCTGCAGACTGTATTGATCTATATTAATATATAATGTATATATTGTGTTTTTTAATGTTGATTTAATAAAAAAATAAAAAACTATTTTATTTATTTTTTTAATTTCTTGTGCGGCCCGGTACCAATCGGCCCGGTGGTTGGGGACCACTGCTCTACAATCCGTGACGTCACGCGCAGGCGTCATCATAACCGAGACGTTTTCAGCAGGATATTTCGCACAAAATTTAAAATTGCACTTTAGTAATCTAACCCGGCCGTATTGGCATGTGTTGCAATGTTCATCATTGATATATAAACTATCAGACTGCGTGGTCGGTAGTAGTGGCTTTCAGTAGGCCTTTAAAACCCTGCTATGCAACGGGAAAGCCATTTATCAACAACACCCAGAAACCCCGCCGAATTCGCTGGGCCCGAGCTCATCTAAGATGGACTAATGCAAAGTGGAAAAGTGTTCTGTGGTCTGACGAGTCCACATTTCAAATTGTTTTTGGAAACTGTGCAGGGGTGTATTAGTGCCCAAGGCATGGCTAATATATATATATATATATACCCAAACCAAGGACCAAGTCGTGACAAGTTTTAAATTTTGGCCCACTCTGTATTTGAGTTTGACACCCCTGTTCTACAGTATATACACACACACACACATATATATTTATATACACACACATATATATATATATATATATACGTATACATACGTATATGTATATATACGTATACATACGTATACATACGTATACATACATATACGTATACATACATATACGTATATATATATATATATATATATATATATATATATATATATATATATATATATATATATATATATATATATATATATACATACATATACGTATATATATATATATATATATATATATATATATATATATATATATATATATATATATATATATATATATATATATATACACACACACATATATATAGACAGTATATACAGTGGGGCAAAAAAGTATTTAGTCAGCCACCCATTGACAATCAATGGGTGGCTGACTAAATACTTTTTTGCCCCACTGTATATATATATATACGTATACATACGTATACATACATATACGTATAAATACATATACGTATATATATATATATATATATATATATATATATATATATATATATATATATTAGGGCTGCAACAACTAATCGATTAAATCGATTAAAATAGTTGCCGATTAATTTAGTCATCGATTCGTTGGATCTATGCTATGCGCATGCGCAGAGGCTTTTTTTTTTTTTTTTTTTAAATAAACCTTTATTTATAAACTGCAACATGTACAAACAGCTGAGAAACAATAATCAAAATAAGTATGGTGCCAGTATGCTGTTTTTTTCCAATAAAACACTGGAAAGGATAGAAATGTAGTTTGTCTCTTTTATCCGATTATTAATCGATTAATCGAAGTAATAATCGACAGATTAATCGATTATCAAATTAATCGTTAGTTGCAGCCCTAATATATATATATACGTATATACATATATGTATATATATATATATATATATATATACATACATATATATATATATACCATCTGTGAAGGCACCATCAATGCTGAAAATTTTGGAGCAACATACTGTATGTTGCCATCCAAGCAACGTCGTCATGGACGCCCCTGCAGTCTATTCAATTGAATATAAGATGAAAAGGATTTGCAAATCAATCATGTAAATTTTTATTTACCATCTACACAACGTGAAAACTTCACTGCTTTTGGGTTTTGCAGAATGCAGAGTATGTTCGTCATTGTGATTGGTCAGCAGCTTTCCTTATCACCAAAAATCTCTTTTTAAATCAACCTTTAAAGGTTGTTTGGACGCTTGATTGTCATCCTGAGATAAGCGTCATTAACCTCGCCCTTGTCAATTTAACATAAAAATGGCGGTTTTGTTTACACGTGAATAGGATGGCAAAGCGAAAGGACATTCGCTGTAGCGCCACGGCGTTACTTTATATATCGGCAAAAGGTTGACTTGGTCACGGCGACCCGGTAAGCCTGGCACGGCGAAAGGTTAGAGGGCAAACACACAAACGCACGCCGCTGGTGCGCTTAGGCTCACAGTGTCCGTGCGGGTGACCTTTTTCAAATTCAGTTTGTTCACCTCTGAAGGATTACAGGCCCAGATGGCCCGGCCGTGAACAATGCAGCACCTGCTGAAGGACATGATGCTATTAGGTTTGACCCAAAAAAGAAGACGGCGTGTGCCGGCACCTGCAATGTGCTCTCGCCGCAATTTACTAGGATATGTTAGCGAAAAAGAGGAGCAAGGATATTACCGGGCGTCCCCGACTATTTCACAGAAGAAAAAAAAACCCACACTGAAATACTTTGCCAGAAAAATACTACGTATTTGAAAGTTGTGAATGTTATTTTAACCAAGAGGAAAAAAAAAACAACCTATTCAACCCTTGTGTGGTGCTCGGGTCTGTGGGACCCGTTTTCGATTGTTATTAAAAGGAAAATGATACAATTAATTAATTTTTCAAATTGAGACTCACTGACTTTGGCTCATTTTCTGTGAAGAACATATATCAGAATACATATTTAATGACTACACACCATACACCCCCCTTACACATTTCTATTACATATAAGATGTCCGGGTCCACTGGATCCGGGGCTAATAGAAATGTGGAAATTGATGTTCTCACACACACACACACACACACACACACACACACACACACACACACACACACACACACACACACACACACACACACACACACACACACACACACACACACACACACACACACACACACACACACACACACACACACACACACACACACATTTATATATATATAGACAGTATATATATATATATATGTATATATACATATATATATATATATATATATATATATATATATACACATATATACGTATATATATACATACAGATATACTTATATATAGATATACGTATACAGTATATATATATATGTATATATATATATATATATGTATATATATATATATATATATATATATATATATATATATATATATATATATAGATATATATATATATACATATATATATATATATATATATATATATATATATATATATATATATATATATATATATATATATATATATATATATATATATATATATATATATATATAAACATATGTCATGATGTCAAGATGTCCGCTAACTTTTTGCAACTCAACGCTAAGAAAACGGAAATGCTGATTATCGGTCCTGCTCAACACCAACATCTATTTAATAATACCACCTTAACATTTGACAACCAAACAATTAAACAAGGCAACTCGGTAAAGAATCTGGGTATTATCTTCGACCCAACTCTCTCGTTTGAGTCACACATTAAGAGTGTTACTAAAACGGCCTTCTTTCATCTCCGTAATATCGCTAAAATTCGTTCCATTTTGTCCACAAGCGATGCTGAGATCACTATCCATGCGTTCGTTACATCTTGTCTCGATTACTGTAACGTTTTATTTTCGGGCCTCCCTATGTCTAGCATTAAAAGATTACAGATGGTACAAAATGCGGCTGCAAGGCTTTTGACAAAAACAAGAAAGTTTGATCATATTACGCCTATACTGGCTCACTTGCACTGGCTTCCTGTGCACCTAAGATGCGACTTTAAGGTTTTACTACTTACGTATAAAATACTACACGGTCAAGCTCCTGCCTATCTTGACGATTGTATTGTACCATATGTCCCGGCAAGAAATCTGCGTTCAAAGAACTCCGGCTTATTAGTGATTCCCAGAGCCCAAAAAAAGTCTGCGGGCTATAGAGCGTTTTCTATTCGGGCTCCAATACTATGGAATGCCCTCCCGGTAAAAGTTAGAGATGCTACCTCAGTAGAAGCATTTAAGTCTCATCTTAAAACTCATTTGTATACTCTAGCCTTTAAATAGACTCCCTTTTTAGACCAGTTGATCTGCCGTTTCTTTTCTTTTCTTTTCTACTCTGCTCCGGGGTGGACCGCTAGCCTGTCCATCAGATGGGGACATCTCTACGCTGCTGACCCGTCTCCACTCGGGATGGTTCCCGCTGGCCCCACCATGGACTGGACTTTCGCTGATGTGTTGGACTTTCACAATATTATGTCAGACCCTCGACACAGAGGATGTCGTTGTGGCTTGTACAGCCCTTTGAGACATTTGTGATTTAGGGCTATATAAATAAACATTGATTGATTGATTGATATATATATGTATATATATTAGGGCTGCAACTAACGATTAATTTGATAATCGATTAATCTGTCGATTATTACTTCGATTAATCGATTAATAATCTGGTAAAAGAGACAGACTACATTTCTATCCTATCCAGTATTTTATTGAAAAAAAACAGCATACTGGCACCATACTTATTTAGATTATTGTTTCTCAGCTGT
>NC_084752.1:9077037-9107037 GCF_033978785.1 Entelurus aequoreus
GACAAATTCTAAGTTAATGATTATTTGCAAAAAGAAAGTTAAGTTTCTCAGCGTGAACATTAAATATCTTGTCTTTGCAGTCCATGTAATTGAATATAAGTTCAAAAGGATTTGCAAATCATTGTATTCTGTTTTTATTCACGCATTACACAACGTGGTTTCGTACCATGACATTTAAAAACAGCTCCTTAGCACCAAAGCGACAGAAACAAGAACCTCCTGAGGACGTCCTCTGCAGTGAACATGTCTGTTTTGAATAACAAAAAAAACGACGCTGGTTTTCCAGTCAATTCCAGCATCGAGGCTGGATTTTGGACAAGCCAGTCCGTGATGAAAAAGACAATCAAATGAAACATGCAAGCATCTATCGGCGCCTTCCACCGGTGCTTTATCAGCGTCTGACCTCGCCGCTTCCAATAAAGCCCTTGTTATATTTAGACAAGTTTATAACCCCTACCTGTCTGTAAACAGGAAGTGGAGCAGATTATGGCCAACCATCTGGACATTAATACACACAATGAAGAAAGCTGTTCTCGCCAACAACACCCATTTCCTCCACATTCACGAGCTTTAGAGCACATGATCTGATGTTTCATTTGAAAGGTTGAATTTCTGGGACCTAGGACTTCATTAATGTTACTCTATGACGCCGGTGTCCAAACAGATTTGTCCCACCACATCATTTTTACGTGGCCCCGGAATACTGTGCGTCCATTAAAGCTCTCCTTTTCAAGTGTATGTGTACTTTCAGTTTGGACAGAAAGAAAATCTGCACGCAACTTCTCAAATTATCTGATTATGCAACAATATATTCGTAACATTTGTTGGTACCAAAAAGTAAATACCTACTTTTTCCACTTCCGGTACCGATACTGGAGCCTTGAGCTTTGGCCGATACCGACATTAACCCGATATCAATTATAGTACATAGCTTAATGATTTTGTTGTGTGGACTGTTAAAACAATGTTTTTTTCTTTTTTTCCATTGTTTTATTTCATTCATTAAAATCAAAACAAAAAAAAATCAAAAATAACATTAAAGTAAATTATGAACGGTTTACCTGACACATGAAACGTGACAAATTGGTGCCCTATCCACTTCAGTCCCCAGACAGCGGTAGAGTGTTCTGTGACAATTCCAACTTTGACCACAGTGTCAGTTGCTTTACAGAGTGGTGCTTTCCATCGTTTTCAGCAGACTGCATTGCAAAATGATAAACCCTGCCCTCTTCCTCTTACGCGAGATCCACCCGGTAACGGGGCCATATGAATCCCTTCCCTGCTGTAACCCAACAGAAGACAATAGTGGGTATGAAAAACGTAACATAGTTATAATTACCAATCGGACTGAACTCATGCCGTCTTTAAATTGAAGTGGAGTGGTAATTTGGTTTTTGGCAACACCCAGTGGTCACATTAATTGATTAAGTTAAGCTCATGTCCAACTTTGTACAAGTAAATGTGCAGCAGGACTGCTTATATCTGACCTTGTCAAAAGGTTTGATCAAGTGAAATCACAGTCGACCCCGTTTGTCACGGTTTACCTGACACATGAAACGTGACAAATTGGTGCCCCATCCACTTCAGCCGCCAGACAGCGGTAGAGTGTTCTGTGACAATTCCAACTTTTACCACAGTGTCAGTTGCTTTACAGAGTGGTGCTTTCCATCGTTTTCAGCAGACTGCATTGCAAAATGATAAACCCTGCCCTCTTCCTCTTACGCGAGATCCACCCGGTAACGGGGCCATATGAATCCCTTCCCTACTGTAACCCAACAGAAGACAATAGTGTGTATGAAAAACGTAATATAGTTATTATTACCAATCAGATGGAACTTATGCTGTCTTTAAATTGAAGTGGAGTGGTAATTAGTGTTTTGGCAACACCCAGTGGTCACAATAATTGGTGAAGTCAAGCTCATGTCCAACTTTGTACAAGTAAATGTGCGGCAGGACAGTTAGTATCTGACATTTAACATGCAATGCTGATATCATCCAATCCTTGTTTTTTGGGGGGATATCGCAGTGATATCAATATCGGATTGGGACACCCCTAACCTAAATATCTGCTAGTCATCTGGACTTGTGTTTTCAAAGCACGTTATCCAGCAGTTAAAATGAATACACTTTATATATTCACTCTTACAAGCGGCCACAACTGCGACGTGGCCCTAATAAATAAAGAGGAGTTGTACGCCCGGTGAGGACAATGTTCCTCTTTATGCAGGGTAAAACCCCATGTTGCCGCTAATTAGAAAAGGCCAGTTTGTGTCAAAAGCTTCAAATGTGCGGATGAACACATGAGAGCACATGTGACCGCACCAGCGCCTTAGGACAGTCACGTCGGTCAGATGACGGTGCCGTGCGTAACCTCACATTTGACATCCTAAAGCGCTCTGCACTCATTAGCATGTTTACTCTCCATCTGGACACATGTATGTATGTATTTATTAGAGATGTCCGATAATATCGGCCTGCCGATATTATCGGCCGATATATGCGTTAAAATGTAATATCGGAAATTATCGGTATCGTTTTTTTTATTATCGGTATCGGTTTTTTTTTATTTTATTTTTTTTAAATTAAATCAACATAAAAAACACAAGATACACTTACAATTAGTGCACCAACCCAAAAAAACTCCCTCCCCCATTTACACTCATTCACACAAAAAGGTTGTTTCTTTCTGTTATTAATATTCTGGTTCCTACATTATATATCAATATATATCAATACAGTCTGCAAGGGATACAGTCCGTAAGCACACATGATTGTGCGTGCTGCTGGTCCACTAATAGTACTAATCTTTAACAGTTCATTTGACTCATTTTCAATAATTACTAGTTTCTATGTAACTGTTTTTATATTGTTTTACTTTCTTTTGTATTCAATAAAATGTTTTTAATTTATTTATCTTATTTTACAATTTTTAAAAAAAAGTACCTTATCTTTACCATACCTGGTTGTCCAAATTAGGCATAATAATGTGTTAATTCCACGACTGCATATATCGGTTGATATCGGTATCGGTTGATATCAGTATCGGTAATTAAAGAGTTGGACAATATCGGAATATCGGATATCGGCAAAAAGCCATTATTGGACATCCCTAGTATCTATCTATCTATCTATCTATCTATCTATCTATCTATCTATCTATCTATCTATCTATCTATCTATCTATCTATCTACGTATGTATGTATCTATGTATGGATGTATGTACGTACGTATGTACATACATACGTATGTATGTATGTATGTATGTATGTATCTACGTATGTATGTATATATGTATGGATGTATGTACGTACGTATGTACATACATACGTATGTATGTATGTATGTATGTATGTATGTATGTATATATGTATGGATGTATGTACGTACGTATGTACATACATACGTATGTATGTATGTATGTATGTATGAATGTATGTATGTATGTATGTATCTACGTATGTATGTATATATGTATGGATGTATGTACGTACGTATGTACATACATACGTATGTATGTATGTATGTATCTACGTATGTATGTATATATGTATGGATGTATGTACGTACGTATGTACATACATACATATGTATGTATGTATTAGAGATGCGCGGTTTGCGGACACAACCGCGGGTAATCCGCGGGTCGGGCGGGTGCATGACGAAAAAAATTGATTTGAAATAGATTCGGGCGGGTGGCGGTTGAACCAATTCAGAAAAAAAAAAAACATTATATTTTTCGGACTATAAATCGCAGTTTTTTTCATGGTTTGGCCATGTGTGCGACGTATACTCCGGAGCGACTTATGTGTGAAATTATTAACACATTATTGTAAAATATCAAATAATATTATTTCGTCACACACACCAACCAATAACAGGCATGTGATTTGACCACAATGAAAAAGACTGAAAACATTTCCGGGGGTCTGGGGGACGAAGGCCCCCAGCCAGGTCCCCCGAAGCTCCTGGTTTTTCACCAATTTCACCATGCTAAAATTAACAAAGACAGCACCATTTGAAGAAAATATTTCAGTGTTTAAAGACATGAAAACATCATTAATAGAACATACATAACCCAATTATCCTAATGAATCACTGTATATGGTTCAGTCCCAACAGTATTTAGTCACTAATATTTACATCTTGTGTTCATTTCACATCCACAGGTGTCACATTGATCAGTGTTATTATCTACAGTTTATTTACAGTATTACCACATTACTTCAGTTCATGTAATGTAATGTAATGTAATGTAAACATTTCATTCTTTTCGCCAAAATAGCATATACATTTATGAAAATAATGAAACATGTTTAGTATTGTTTACTCATATTTGAAAATAGGAAATAATAATAATGTGAGGACACTGACATATTGCATGAAACAAGTGTGAAAATATTGACCTTCAAGATTGTTACACCACTGACAATAGTTTCAACAGACTACATAAGAACTTAATATTACAAAATAGTATTATATGCAAATTTATTTCAAATAAATTGTTAATTGGATTCAATAATGCGACTCTTTGAATTTCTGTAATTTCATAATATATTTTCACGTGGCTTTTTATTTTTAGAAAAACCCATTTATATTTCGCAAAGCAATAATTGGTTAATATTTAAAACAAACATGCGTATTTTTTAGCTTACCTCATTATTAACAATCCTGTCTGCAACTGAAGTGGGTTGTTTGGGTGGATTTTTTCTCTCGATGTAAACAAAGGATGAAGTCCGTAAGGTTTGCTCACTTTCGGTTAACCGAATGTCAATTGACATCCAAAAGTACCAGCTAGTGAAAAGTTAGTTTTCCTTTCTTCAAGTTGTTTCATATGTTTTTGGCGTTTCGCATGTACTTCCAAAGCCTTGAAACCTCGTGATCCATAGTCAATATTATCATGACACCACGTGCACAAAACCTTTCCGGGACGATCGATTTTCCAAATAAAATCACCGAACAAAGTCGTAACTTCCTTCTTCCCAACAGTATCAGTGATTTCCCTTTCCATCCAGTCCCATCGAAACTTATTTTTGACATGTTTATCAATTTCTTTTACTCGTAAAGCGTCCTTTCTCTCGAGAACCGACATTGTTTACATATGGAAAATGGCCGTAATAACCATTATGAATGATGACGTTATTAACGTCATCATTCATAACAGATGTCCTGATTGGTCACAAGGAACATATCGACCAATCAACTACGGCGTAATATAACCTACGTCTCGAATCTTGATTTAGGGTCGGAAAAAAACGGAAAAACGGGAGATAATTTTTTTTTTTTCCGAGATTAAAAAAGACGGAATTCCGACTTTAGACGGAAAAATCACATGCCTGCAATAAGAATTCGGCGGGGGCGGGTCATGGCAGAGATGCATTGTGGGTTTTGGAATGCTAACTGCACAGTCTCCTTTCTGCCTTGCATCGTCTATATTAGATATATAACAACGGGTGGGGGGCGGGCGGTTGTGGTTTTGATAAAATGTTAGCTCGGGTGGATGGCGGGTGGATGACGACTTTTGTGATGCGGTTGCGGATGAAATAATTGCCTATCCGCGCATCTCTAGTATGTATGTATCTACGTATGTATATATGTATCTACCAGAAGTGGGTACTAACGCGCTACATCTACTGGGGGGGTTGGGAGTGGGGGGCGTGGTTGGGGGGCGTGGTTATTTACAGCTAGAATTCACCAACTCGAGTATTTCATATATATATATATATATATATATATATATATATATATATATATATATATATATATATATATATATATATATATATATATATATATATATATATATATATGTATGAAATACTTGACTTTCAGTGAATTCTAGCTATATATATATATATATATATATATATATATATATATATATATATATATATATATATATTTACTTTATTTACATTAAAAAAAAAAAAATACTTGAATTTCAGTGGTCCTGTGGCTGTCCATTAGATGGCAGTATTGTCCTGTTTAACTTCTCCGTTCTTAATGAGTATATCATTTCGGCCACTGTGTTCAATGGAGATGTCTGTTCTACAAAATGTACAGGCAACATACACCTTCCCCTTCAAACTGTCCTGGATGAACTGAAATTCTTGTTTCCATTCGTTTTGGAACTTGCAAGCGTATTTCTTCATCTTGCCCCCACGCAGTCTCAGGTCCGCATTGAGCTGGAGGGGGCGTGGCCTCCAGCTCCGGCTGAATACCGGGAGTTTGTCGGGAGAAAATCTCTGCCGGGAGGTTGTCGGGAGAGGCGCTGAATACCGGGATTCTCACGCTAAAAACGGGAGGGTTGGCAAGTATGGCGTAGGCTGCTGTTAGCTTCCCTGCTATGAATCACTGTCAAATGTACATCGTGTGGGGACATTTATTAACGCACTGCAGCCTCATAGAGAGACAGACAAAGACACTCCAATCAGAAGTGCACAGTGTGTTCCCAGGTGCAGCCCACACCTATCAGTTTATGGTTTGCGTAAAGGCTAACTTGTTATTTTCCTTTGTAATCTCTGCCTACTGAGCCTATAGTGCTGTTAAGTTATTGTGGCTCAATTTGCCTTAATTTTTTTAAAGTTAATGTTTTATTATTTAATATATATTATTGTTTTAGTTGCTTAAGAGATATTCCTGGCTCTGAATTTGCTCATTGCTATTTTTATGTTTTTGTGCATTATTTGTTGCCGTCATCATTAAACGAACAGGTTACTCATCAGTTACTCGGTACTTGAGTAGTTTTTTCACAACATATTTTTTACTTTTTACTCAAGTAAATATTTGGGTGACTACTCCTTACTTTTACTTGAGTAATTAAATCTCTAAAGTAACAGTACTCTTACTTGAGTACAATTTCTGGATACTCTACCCACCTCTGGTATCTACGTATGTACGTATCTACGTATGCATGCATGTATGTATGTATGTATGTATGTATCTACGCATGTATGTATGTATGTATGTATGTATCTACGTATGTATGTACTGTATGTATGTATGTATCTACGTATGCATAGATGTACGTGCGTACGTACATACATACATACAGACGTATTTATGTACAGTATGTATGTATTTACAGTATGTATGTATGTATGTGGGTACGTACGTACGTACTTCTAATCACTAAGCTAGCTAGAACCAACACAAGAAATGTGTCTA
This sequence comes from Entelurus aequoreus, assembly GCF_033978785.1. Taxonomy (NCBI): domain Eukaryota; kingdom Metazoa; phylum Chordata; class Actinopteri; order Syngnathiformes; family Syngnathidae; genus Entelurus; species Entelurus aequoreus. The sequence continues at coordinate 9,084,203 of NC_084752.1, forward strand.
GTAAAGTAATGTATGTATCTACGTATGTATGTATGTATGTATCTATGTATGTATGTATCTACGTATGTATGTATGTACTGTATGTATCTACGTATGTATGTATGTATGTATGTATGTATGTATGTATCTATGTATGTATGTATGTATTAACGTATGTATCTACGTATGTATGTATATATGTATGTATCTATGTATGGATGTATGTATGGATGTATGTACTGTATGTATGTATGTACGTACGTATCTACGTATGTATGCATGTATGTATGTATCTACGTATGTATGTATCTACGTATGTATGTACTGTATGTATGTATGTATCTACGTATGCATAGATGTACGTGCGTACGTACATACATACATACATACATACGTACGTATTTATGTACAGTATGTATGTATTTACAGTATGTATGTATGTGGGTACGTACGTACGTACTTCTAATCACTAAGCTAGCTAGAACCAACACAAGAAATGTGTCTAGTAAAGTAATGTATGTATCTACGTATGTATGTATGTATGTATCTATGTATGTATGTATGTATCTACGTATGTATCTACGTATGTATGTATGTATGTACTGTATGTATCTACGTATGTATGTATGTATGTATGTATCTATGTATGTATGTATGTATTAACGTACGTATCTACGTATGTATGTATATATGTATGTATGTATCTATGTATGGATGTATGTATGGATGTATGTACTGTATGTATGTATGTACGTACGTATCTACGTATGTATGCATGTATGTATGTATCTACGTATGTATGTATCTACGTATGTATGTACTGTATGTATGTATGTATCTACGTATGCATAGATGTACGTGCGTACGTACATACATACATACATACATACGTACGTATTTATGTACAGTATGTATGTATTTACAGTATGTATGTATGTATGTGGGTACGTACGTACGTACTTCTAATCACTAAGCTAGCTAGAACCAACACAAGAAATGTGTCTAGTAAAGTAATGTATGTATCTACGTATGTATGTATGTATGTATCTATGTATGTATGTATCTATGTATGTATGTATGTATGTACTGTATGTATCTACGTATGTATGTATGTATCTATGTATGTATGTATGTATTAACGTACGTATCTACGTATGTATGTATCTATGTATGGATGTATGTATGTACGTACGTACGTATGTACAGTATGTATGTATGTATGTATGCACATATGTATCTACGTATGTATGTATTAACGTACGCATCTACGTATGTATGTATCTATGTATGGATGTATGTATGGTTGTATGGATGTATGTACTGTATGTATGTATGTACGTATGTATGTATGTATGTATCTACATATGTATGTATTAACGTACATATCTACGTATGTATGTATCTATGTATGTATGTACGTACTGCTAATCACTAAGCTAGCCAGAACCAACACAAGAAATGTGTCTAGTAAAGTTTAAGAAGTGTAGATTGAACAAAAAGTACGAAGCTATTAACAGGAAGTTATTAAGTAGATAAAAACCGCCTACTCAGTGGCCTAGTGGTTAGCGTGTCCGCCCTGAGATCGGTAGGTCGTGAGTTCAAACCCCGGCCGAGTCATACCAAAGACTATTAAAAATGGGAGCCATTACCTCCCTGCTTGGCACTCAGCATCAAGGGTTGGAATTGGGGGTTGAATCACCAAAAATGATTCCCGGGCGCGGCCACCGCTGCTGCTCACTGCTCCCCTTACCTCCCAGGGGTTGATTAAGGGTGACGGGTGAAATGCAGAGAATAATTTCGCCACACCTAGTGTGTGTGTGGCAATCATTGGTACTTTAACTTTTTAACTTTAACTTAATAAGTTGAAGTAATTGAAGTAGTTTTTGCTTCTGTTTGTGCACTATTGACTTTGTTTGACTCGAACAGTTCTTGGAAATACTAAAGAACAAGTTGAAATATTGTGTTGATATTGTTTGACTGCCAATAGCACTCGCCGTGAATAAATGGAAACTTCTACAGTTAACACATGTGATCGGTATTGGTATCATGGATGATTAGTGTGGGAATTGGCATAAAACCCTGATTTGAACTTCCAAATAGACGACACATGAATATTAAAACCCCCAAAGGTTGGAATGACTTGAAGTACATAACGAGCTCGAAGAAACACCCACTGGAACTAAGCCGAATCAACACAGGATTTGTTCCACACTTTTGGGGGACTGACAATGGGCTGTGTGTAAAATGTTAGAAAGATTGGTTGAAAAACCATGGCGGTCATCAAGCAAAGGGGCGGGACTTAGCAACTAAAGTCATTGACGATTTGTCTAATGATTATAAAGCTGACCAGTATCGCATGTGTGCTAGCGCAGTGGTCCCCAACCTTTTTGTAGCTGCGGACCGGTCAACGCTTGAAAATTTGTCCCACGGACCGGGTGGGGGTCGGGGGGGGTGGATTTTTTTTTTTTTTTTTTTTAAATAAAGAAATACAATCAGGTGTGCTTATGGACTGTATCCCTGCAGACTGTATTGATCTATATTGATATATAATGTATATAATGTGTTTTTTTATGTTGATTTAATTAAAAAAAATATATATATATATATTTTTTTTTTTTTTATTTCTTGTGCGGCCCGGTACCGGTCCACGGACCGATTGGTCGCACAAGAAATTAAAAAAAATAAAATAAAAAAACAAAAAAATATTTTTTTTAAATTTTTATTAAATCAACATAAAAAACACAATATATACATTATATATCAATAAAGATCAAAACAGTCTGCAGGGATACAATTTATTTATTTTTTTATTTCTTGTGTGGCCCGGTACCAATCGGTGGGGCGCGGCCCGGTGGTTGGGGACCACTGTGCTAGCGTGTCTTCTAAAGCATTTTGGCCACAACCCATAGGGGGTGCCACAAACGTTCTTTACTGCTGTGACTAGAATAGTTGTATTGTCATTGCACTTCAAAATATGCAACATTGGTTCAACCGCACAAGAGCCGACATACAATATCGTTACCGGGATATAAAAATGTGGAGGGGGGCGTGGTCTGCGGGCCTGCCGCGGAGCGGGGTGTGTAAGGACCGGCCTCGAAGCCAGCGGCAGGTGAGTGGATTGCCCAGCTGGGACGGGTTATCTAATCACCTGTCGCCCTTATTAGCAGCAGCCGGGTCGAGACAGGTGGTTGGAGTTGGAGCGAGACAAATAAAAGACTTTGCTACACCACACTACCGGGCTCACGAGGAGGTCTATTACGGTCAGGAGAATCCACAAGGGGGAAACCTTACAAAAGAACTGCCACCTATGGGCGCCGCCTTGTGAAAACGTGTCAGGGTCATCCGGTCCGAATATGCTGCCATCAGGGCGCTGCGCCATAAACCGTCGTACCGCAAGAGGGTTGAGTGGCAAAGCGTGAGGGTATGTGTGTGTATCTGTGTGGTAGTCCTGGGCATGACGTTAAAGTACATCCGGCAGTGGAGGCTCCTCTAAGGGGTGTTGGGGCACTAGGAGGTTAACCCCTGTTACCCCAGGTGGCCCTTGGCAAAGGCCTAGTACCTGACTGCCCCCTAGCCAGGGATACGGTGAAGACCTCAACGGCGGGGCAGGCGGAAGACGGTAGATGTAAGAACCACCACAACGGCTGCGATGGCGGGAGAAGGCAACCCCACATGCATGTGGGCCCAGTTATGGGGAAATAACAACCCAAGACCTGAACGATGGAACAGGCGGAGGATGATCGCTAACCCTACGGAGCGTCACAACGGCTGGGATGGCGGATGAAGGCTGCAGCAGAAAAGGGTCCCCAGTCGTCTTGGACTCCATGCCACTGGACCCTGACCCGGATCTGTCAAGGATCGTGTGGTGACTGTCTGTGCACCAGTCTCCCCATGTTAAACAAAGTCACGCACAGGCATCCTCCATAAAGGGATACCCCCCTACCAGGAGGATCGTCATACTCTCTTCGAGTGACCGCCGATGGGGTAGTCCATTGGTGCGTGTGTTAATGTCTGTAGGCCTGGAGTCGACCTTCACGGAACAGTGTCAACATCACCAGGTGTTCTTCAAGAAGGGGGAAATTGATTTTTTTTTAAGGGCATCTTTCGTGAGATCGGTGTGGCGTCTTCAGTAATGCGGACGCTGTATCGACCCGTTGTGGTGAAGAAGGAACTGAGCCGGAAGGCAAAGCTCTCAATTTACCGGTCGATCTACGTTCCTATCCTCACCTATGGTCATGAGCTTTGGGTTATGACCGAAAGGACAAGATCACGGGTACAAGCGGGCGAAATGAGTTTCCTCCACCGGGTGGCGTGGCTCTCCCTTAGAGATAGGGTGAGAAGCTCTGCCATTCGGGGGGGAGCTCAGAGTAAAGCCGCTGCTCCTCCACATGGAGAGGAGCCAGATGAGGTCTTGGAGAAGCTTTCCACTCTGCAAGTCTGATCAGGATGCCACACGAACGCTTGCGGTAGGAGGCCACGGGCAAGACCCAGGGCACGTTGGGAAGACTATGTCTCCCAGCTGGCTTGGGAACGCCTCGGGATCCCCCGGGAAGAGCTGGACAAAGTGGCTGGGGAGAGGAAAGTCTGGGCTTCCCCTGCCCCCGCGACCTGACCTCGGATAAGCGGAAGAAGATGGATGTATCTTTCCCTGCATTGGTCTCACTGGGATGTTTACAGCACGGCCTGGCCAATGCCGTTTGCAGAGGGAGTCAAATTGTAGATTGAGAAAACAGTGGAGATGATCTTGGACTTCAGGAAAGTCAAAGCCCCCCCACTCTGATTGACTTTCCTACCCCCGTCTCCATTGTGGACTCCATCCGTTTCTTGGGCACCACCATCACCCAGGACCTCAAGTGGGAGCACTGAAGGTGCCGACCGAGATGCTGGTGCAGTTCTACTCAGCCGTCATCGAGTCCATCCTCACCTCCTCCGTCACCGTGTGGTTCCCCGGTGCCACAGTCCGGGACAAGCATCGACTGCAGCGCATGGTACGTGCTGCTGAGAAGGTTCTTGGCTGCAAACTCCCACCCCTCCAGGACCTGTTCTCCTCCAAGACCAGGACTCCTCTCACCCTGGACACACAAACTATTCTCCCCTCTCCCCTCAGGCAGGAGACTACGGTCCATCCAGACCCACACCTCCCGCAACCTGAACAGTTTTTTCCCCCCTCGGCCATCAGGCACATGAACAATAACAATATCTGATAGCTCAGTTACAGCTCATGTTATTCTGTTCTGTGTTATATGTGTTTTATGTTGTACGATTGTACCAAGTAAAATTCCTAGGTTTGTGAACCCGTTCTCAAACAATGGCAATAAAAACTCTTCTGATTCTGAGATTGTTCTTGGTTAGGGCGAAAAGACACACTCTAATGATTTGTCGGTGTTCATTGTACAAATTGATCATAATGTTGCCTTGCAGAGTGGAAAGCTTCTCCGAGAGGTTATCCTAAATTGAGATTGCCAAAGTCTGGGTGCTCACAGCTCTGCCCATCCCATGCATGGCGACGGGCAGCCTCTGGGCTCCTTGAAGCGTCTTCCGAATTTATCAATAGACCAGACCGGCGCTCAATCCAATCAGCAGACGTCCTCTTATCACAGCTCCAAACAGATAAGGTTTCTTTAATGTCTTTGACGGAAAGAAGTGCCAGGCACACGTCTCGCCACTTCGCCCAAGAGTCCCTCCTGTATCCGGCGGCCGAGGTCTCGTCAGGACACGCAGGTTCCCCTGAACCCGTGCTTCTCCTCGAGAATGTCGTCCATTTCAATTATAGTTGAGGGGTGTGTATTGTAAGGGGGAAAATGCCCTTTTCTTCTGCACCATACATAGCAAGGAGACCTTTCATACGGCGTGGGAGACTGGAACTATTTTTCCATAGGGTGGTGATGTGTAAAATAATTAAGACGGTATGGTTTGGAAGATTCCTTGCCTTCATTACAGCTAATTGGATTGAGCTCTGCCCACTTGTTGGCCCGCGTTGATACATTAACATGGCATTTAAGGCGCTTAGTGTGATATCACGGGACTGACATGTAAGCCTTTAAATCCAAAGGATGTTATAAGGGTTTTAGAGGTGGGGTAGGAGGGTGGGCGCAGGGGGTTACCGGCGCTGACATAATCCCGGTGATGCTAAAACGGAGTGACAGTGTGGGGCTTTAGCTGGGAAGACGGCTAGCATGTCAATTCCCATGAGACCTTTTTTTTTTTTTTTTTTTTTTTTTTTTTTAAATCGACAACACCTTACCCGCCTCTTTTTTTTTTTTCTCGTGGTGAACCTGACAAAAGTTTTCCCCCAGCAGAAGTTTGTCGGGAACTAAGGTTTTCTCTTGGCAAATGTGCTGCTGGGAAATATGCAAGACTGGCAATGTGCACGGACTTGACCTAGAAAACGCTGCCTTCACAGCTGCACAAGTACTCTCACACTCACACTCACACTCACACACACACACACACACACACACACACACACACACACACACTAACATACACACACACACACACATACACACACACACACCCACACAAACATACTGGTTATCATTTGGAATGGGGACCAAGTTTTTGATCGTCACTTGTGGGGACAAAGAGTTAATATGGTTCATGGGGGACCAAATTTTAATAATGTTGCATAATTCACACAAATTTAAAAAAAAAAAAAAAAAGTTCAAATTAAATATGACATTATTCTGAGAATACAGCACTACAGCTGTCCTCGAATAGGACGTTTCACCACTTAAATGTACCAGCTACAGCCAGATGAGGGGGCTGCTGTGCAAATGTCTCACACTCAAACTAACCAGTAAACATGTTTTATGGGCCAAAGCTTAAAAATCACTTAGGCATCTTCAGAATGGATCTGACTATTATTTAAAAAGGTTTCCCTTTAGGGCAGTGGTCCCCAACCTTTTTGTAGCTGTGGACCGGTCAACGGGGGGGGGGGGGGGGGGGGTTTCATAAAGAAATACAATCATGTGTGCTTACGGACTGTATCCCTGCAGACTGTATTGATCTATATTGATATATAATGTATATATTGTGTTTTTTATGTTGATTTAATAAAAAAATAAATAATTTTTTTATTTTTTTTTTTATTTCTTGTGCGGCCCGGTACCAATCGGTCCGCGGACCGGTACCGGGCCGCACAAGAAATAAAAAAATAAAAATAAAAAATAAAAACAATAAATAAAAAATAAAAAATTAATAAATATTTCTTGTGCGGCCCGGTACCAATCGGTCCGGTGGTTGGGGACCACTGCTTTAGGGGACCTGTTTTTTTTGTCCCCATACCGTCAGAGGTCCCCTAAAGGTGACTGTGTAAACAGAGCGATGTCCCCCATTAAGAACACACACACACACACATTTTGACGATAGTACTGCATTTCGAAAACTAACGCCTGTTTACATTTGTGTGTAGAATTTGAGTATATCAACGAAAGCTAGGCGTGTACAAAAAATGACAAATTTAACCAATATCTCCAAAATTCCAATTCAAATATATGGATATGAATTGCCGTTGACGTTGTAAACAGGAAATAGAATTGCGATTCAAATTCGAAAATTAAATAAAGTAATAGTGAGATTCCAGAAGTTTCCATTAAATTCCAATTGATATTCTTTTGTACATGACTCTTTTAGCGGTCCATATTGCATAGAAATACATATTAGATTTATATAGCTTTATCGGCCCGGCTACATTGATCCATTATGAAACCAACCTGAGATATTTCTGTCCGTTACGTTTACGGGGCGGTATAGCTCGGTTGGTAGAGCAGCCGTGCCAGCAACTTGAGGGTTGCAGGTTCGATCCCCGCTTCCGCCATCTTAGTCACTGCCGTTGTGTCCTTGGGCAAGACACTTTACCCACCTGCTACCAGTGCCACCCACACTGGTTTGAATGTAACTTAGATATTGGGTTTCACTATGTAAAGCGCTTTGAGTCACTTGAGAAAAAAGCGCTATATAAATGTAATTCACTTCACTTCACTACATATATATATATATATATATACATATATATATATATATACACATATATATATATATACATATATACATATATATATATACATATATACATATATACATATACACATATATATATACATATATACATATATATATATATATGTACATATATATATATATATGTATATATATATATATATATATGTATATATATATATGTATATATGTATATATATATGTGTATATATGTGTATATATATATATATATATATATATATATATATATATATATATATATATATATACATACAGTGTTTCCCATAAACTGCCAAGATACCTGTGGCGGTGGGGGCGTGGCTATGGGCGTGGTCACCATGACATCGAGTAATTTGCATAATTTACTACAATGATATGATTTTCTCTAAAAAGGCTAAAAAAATGTATACTTACTAATTAATAATAACAGTTTTGTTTTAAACCTCCATCCATCCATCCATCCATCCATTTTACAATATAATTACAACACTTTATGTACATATTCATACACAGATTTGAACAATAAGTTATTCACTGAAATATACTTATTAATTGTGGTTCTTACAAAAAATATATCTTATAAAACATAAAAGCTAAAATGTCTCTTAAAGCTCTGCCCCTTTAATTAGTGCATACTAAATAATTTAACTTTAGCCTACTACTACTACCATATTATTTACCAGCAACATAAAGTGAAACAGAGGCAGAGGTGTCCTGCCACAGTCAGTAACAAATAAACAGAAAACAGTAGTGGTCAAATACAAATAAGGCAACAAGAGAAGTATCCTACACTTCTCTTTTGTAAAGTAAATCTGAACAGCTTATAAGGGCATCTACATCAACTATATGATTTGCCTGAAAAGCTGGACAGGACAAATAAATAAATAAATAAATAAATAAATAAATAAATTGTGGCGGACGTAATTCTTTCGTGGCGGGCTGCCACAAATAAATGAATGTGTGGGAAACACTGATATATATATATGTATATATATATATATATATATGTGCATGTATGTATATACAGGGCTTGAATTTAACCACGGCAACCGCGGCACGTGCCGCCACCGCCCTTGTCATTTGCCGTAATGCCCTAACTACTTAACAACGCCTCCTTCATAAACAAATCAATCAATCAATCAATGTTTCAATATAAATGATATATATGAATGAGGTAGATCCCCTCCACTTGGTCCATTGAAAAGTAACTCGCCTGCAGAAAAAGTGTGGGCGCACCTGCTTTAAGTCCATCCATCCATCCATCTTCTACCGCTTTTTCCCTTCGGGGTCGCGGTGGGCGGTGGAGCCTATCTCAGCTACAATTAGGCGGAAGGCGGGTTACACCCTGGACAAGTCGCCACCTCATCACAGGGCCAACACAGATAGACAGACAACATTCACACACTAGGGACCATTTAGTGTTGCCAATCAATCCATTTTTGAAAATTGTGAAAGTTGTCTGTCTATCTGTGATGGCCCTGCGATGAGGTGGCGACATGTCCAGGGTGTACCCCGCCTTCCGCCCGAATGCAGCTGGGACAGGCTCCAGCACCCCAGAAAATGGATGGATGGATGAATCAATTTGGAATTTGGATGAAAAAGAATGACGGTTCAGACATGAATGGATGTGCCTAAACCAGGGGTCACCAACCTTTTTGAAAGCAAGAGCTACTTCTTGGGTACTGATTAATGCGAAGGGCTACCAGTTTGATACACACTTAAATAAATTGCCAGAAATAGCCAATTTGCTCAATTTACCTTTAACTCTATGTTATTATTAATAATTAATGATATTTACACTTAATTGAATGGTTTAAAAGAGGAGAAAACACGAAAAAAATGACAATAAAATTTTGAAACATAGTTTATCTTCAATTTCGACACTTTAAAATTCAAAATTCAACCGAAAAAAAGAAGAGAAAAACTAGCTAATTCGAATCTTTTTGAAAAAATGAAAAAAATAATTTATGGAACATCATTAGTAATTTTTCCTGATTAAGATTAATTTTTGAATTTTGATGACATGTTTTAAATAGGTTAAAATCCAATCTGCACTTTGTTAGAATATATAACAAATTGGACCAAGCTATATTTCTAACAAAGACAAATCATTATGTCTTCTAGATTTTCCAGAACAAATTTTTTTAAAGAAATTCAAAAGACTTTGAAATAAGATTTAAATTTGATTCTACAGATCTTCTAGATTTGCCAGAATATTTTTTTTGAATTTTAATCATAATAAGTTTGAAGAAATATTTCACAAATATTCTTCGTCGAAAAAACAGAAGCTAAAATGAAGAATTAAAATAAAATGTATTTATTATTCTTTACAATAAAGAAAATAAATGTACTTGAACATTGATTTAAATTGTCAGGAAAGAAGAGGAAGGAATTTAAAAGGTAAAAATGTATATGTGTTTAAAAATCCTAAAATCATTTTTAAGGTTGTATTTTTTCTCTAAATTTGTCTTTCTGAAAGTTATAAGAAGCAAAGTAAAAAAATTAATGAATTTATTTAAACAAGTGAAGACCAAGTCTTTAAAATATTTTCTTGGATTTTCAAATTCTATTTGAGTTTTGTCTCTCTTAGAATTAAAAATGTCGAGCAAAGCGAGACCAGCTTGCTAGTAAATAAATACAATTTAAAAAATAGAGGCAGCTCACTGGTAAGTGCTGCTATTTGAGCTATTTTTAGAACAGGCCAGCGGGCTACTCATATGGTCCTTACGGGCTACCTGGTGCCCGCGGGCACCGCGTTGGTGACCCCTGGTCTAAACCAATGCGCTCTACAAAATGATGTCACATCGGTAGTGTCGTGCTTCCCAGGACGGGACACTGGGAGGTCCTGAAATCGAACATCCTTCCCGGTTTAGGATAAACATTTCCACGGATCTTGGAATTGTGGAGTTGACGCGTGGGAAGAATTGCGGAGCAGCAGCTTTAAAGCGGTGAGAGTCAGGGATGTGTACGTTTGCAGCCCTACCAGTCACGCTCCTATCGCCAGGGAGCGGTGCTGCACAGACGGTCTCACAGAGGGGCGGCGCTCATGTTGGCCAAATATCCAATGCGGTTTTTACAGCCTTTAGGGCCACAGCCAAGAAGCATACAATGCACAGAGAATTTCACAGCTAAAAAGTAGGGTAACACCCACATTTAATTATAAGTAATTACTCAAAGCATCTACAAATGGCGCAATAGATAATTGCATGTTGCCTACCTACAAGAGCTTAATTCATTAAAATTTTTACAATACGTTTTCAGTCTGTGCCAAGTTTGTCTGCACGCTCGCTCGGAGTCAACCTGCGCGTTAACTGTACGAACACTTACCAACTTTTTACACAGAGGGCCACAGACTGACAAATCAAAGGATGCAGAGGCCATTTTGGTCGTGTCTACCGAAACCCAAAAGCAGTGAAGTTGTCACGTCGTGTAAATGGTAAATAAAAACAGAATACAATGACTTGCTAATCCTTTTCAACTTATATTCAATTGAATGGACCGCAAAGACAAGATATTTAACGTTCGAACTGGTAAACTTTGTTGGTTTTGTCAAATGTTAGCTCATTTGGGATTCGATGCCTGCGACATGTTTCAAAAAAGCTGGCACCAGTGGCAAAAAAGACTGAGAAAGTTGAGGAACGCTCGTCAAAGACTTATTTGGAACATCCCGCAGGTGAACAGGCTAATTGGGAACAGGTGGGCGCCGTGGTTGGGTATAAAAGCAGCTTCCACGAAATGCTCAGTCATTCACAAACAAGGACGGGGCGAGGGTCACCACTTTGTCAACAAATGGGAATTGCAAAAAAAAAAAAATTACGTTTTTTTAGTTCGAACATTAAATATCTTGTCTTTGCAGTGTATTCAATTGAGTATACACTACCGTTCAAAAGTTTGGGGTCACCCAAACAATTTTGTGGAATAGCCTTCATTTCTAAGAACAAGAATAGACTTGTCGAGTTTCAAATGAAAGTTCTCTTTTTCTGGCCATTTTGAGCGTTTAATTGACCCCACAAATGTGATGCTCCAGAAACTCAATCTGCTCAAAGGAAGGTCAGTTTTGTAGCTTCTGTAACGAGCTCAACTGTTTTCAGATGTGTGAACATGATTGCACAAGGGTTTTCTAATCATCAATTAGCCTTCTGAGCCAATGAGCAAACACATTGTACCATTAGAACACTGGAGTGATAGTTGCTGGAAATGGGCCTCTATACACCTATGTAGATATTGCACCAAAAAGCAGACATTTGCAGCTAGAATAGTCATTTACCACATTAGCAATGTATAGAGTGTATTTCTTTAAAGTTAAGACTAGTTTAAAGTTATCTTCATTGAAAAGTACAGTGCTTTTCCTTCAAAAATAAGGACATTTCAATGTGACCCCAAACTTTTGAACGGTAGTGTAAGTTGAAAAGGATTTGCAAATCATTGTATTCTGTTTTTATTTACGAATCACACAACGAGCCAACTTCACTGGTTTGGGGTTTTGTAGATTTTTATTAGGGACCGATGTCCCTTTGGGACAGAGTACCCTATTGTATTTCTAGCGTTTTATTATTATACCGCCGCCTCTTTGAGCTGTAATTTGACCCCCTTAACATGCTTCAAAACTCACCAAATTGGACACAAACATCAGGACTGGGGGAAAATTGTGATCTAATCAAAAAACCAAATCCCAAAACTCAAAATTGCGCTCTAGCGCCCACTAGGAAGAAAACACAGACAAAACTGCCTCTAACTCCCAGTAGGAATGTCGTAGAGACATGAAACAAAAACCTCTATGCAGGTTTCACTTAGACCTATATTTCATACACTGACAACCCCCAGCAAAAATCAACAGGAAGTTTGCAATTCCCCCTTCAAAACAAAAGTTGAGTAAAAACAGTCACCTTTTTTCAAACATTATCTCCTCTGAGCGTGTTTGTCGTGTCGGCTTCAAATTAGCAAAGGAGAGAGATTGAACCCTTCTGATTAAAAGTTGATCAAAGAGTTTTAATTACTGCTCCGGTTTGGATTTTATGAGCCCTCAAAGTCGGTCCCGTCCATCGCTGCTTGCAGCTTTAATATTTAGATTGTTTTTCAAAGAACTAGAAAATGCAAATTCTGTAGAAATTCCGTGTGAATGCTGAAGAGCCAAAGCTGAACTAAGATGCCAACAGTGGCCAGATAGCGTCAAGTAACAAAAAAAATATGAGCAAAATGAGCTAGCATGCTAACAGTACTCTGCTAACAAGATAAGCCTACAGTTTGCATTAGAGAAATGTCAAAATATGACACTGAGGCGTATACCTGCTGAATTAGCTAAAAAAAAAAAATACAGATTGTAGCGTGCGTCAAGTACCAAAGTATACTACTCAGAGGTGTGTACCTGAAATATTTGTTAACAAAATGCTGGCATGCTAACGTTAACATGCATCAAGTAACAAAATATAGTACTCTGCGATGTGTAGGTTTGGTTTGGTTTATTTTGAACATCATATAGTTTACCTATGTATACCTGAAAAGTTGGTTAAAAATGCTAACGTTAGCATACATCAAGTACCAAAGTATAGTACTCTGCAATGTACAGGTTTGGTTTATTTTGAACATGTATACAATTACAAGTCATACATGATATAGTTTATCTATGTATACCTGAAAAGTTGATTAAAAATGCTAACGTTAGCATACATCAAGTACCAAAGTATAGTACTCTACGATGTACAGGTTTGGTTTATTTTGAACTTTTATATAATTACAAGTGATACATCGTATAGTTTATCTATGTATACCTGAAAAGTTGGTTAGAAATGTTAACGTTAGCATACATCAAGTACCAAAATATAGTACTCTACGATGTTAAGGTTTGGTTTATTTTGAACATGTATATAATTACAAGTGATACATCCTATAGTTTACCTATGTATACCTGAAAAGTTGGTTAAAAATGCTAATATTAGCATACATCAAGTACCAAAATATAGTACTCTACGATATATAGGTTTGGTTTATTTTGAACTTTTATATAATTACAAGTGATACATCGTATAGTTTATCTATGTATACCTGAAAAGTTGGTTAAAAATGCTAACGTTAGCATACATCAAGTACCAAAGTATAGTATTCTACGATGTACAGGTTTGGTTTATTTTGAACATGTATATAATTACAAGTGATACATCATATAGTTTGCTTATGTATACGTGAAAAGTTGGTTAGAAATGCTAATATTAGCAAGCATCAAGTACCAAAATATAGTACTCTGCGATGTACAGGTTTGGTTTATTTTGAACATGTATATAATTACAAGTGATACATCATATAGTTTGCTTATGTATACCTGAAAAGTTGGTTAAAAATGCTAACGTTAGCATGCATCAAATATCAAAATATAGTACTCTGCGATGAACATGTTTGGTTTATTTTGAACATGTATATAATTACAAGTGATACATCGTATAATTTACCAATGTATACCTGAAAAGTTGGTAAAAAATGCTAACGTTAGCATACATCAAGTAAATAAATAAACGCTTTGAGTACCTTGAAGGTAGAAAAGCGCTATACAAGTATAACCCATTTATCATTTATTTATTTACTTGATAGTTACCAAAATATAGTACTCTGCCATGTACAGGTTTGGTTTATTTTAAACATGTTTATAATTACAAGTGATACATCATATAGTTTATCTAAGTAAACCTGAAAAGTTGGTTAAAAATGCTAACATTAGCATACATCAAGTACCAAAATATGACATTAGTGTGTAGCTACGAAATTTGGTAAAAAAAAAGAAAAGAAAGTGCCTACTATCGTTAGCAGGCTAGCAGTTAGCATTTGTGAAGTAAAAAAATATTTGACGCTGAATATATATACCTACGGAGCCCCTAAAGGGATATGGGGGAAATGTTTTTTTTAATGTTTTTTTTCTTTTTCAGACATGTATCTCGTGCGCACGAGAAACTTTTTATAAAGTTATATAAAAAATTAAAAAAAATTGTATAATTATTTTTTTTATTTTTAGACACGTATCTTGTGCGCACGAAATAGTTTCTTGTGCGCACATGTCTAAAAAAAATAAAAAATAATTTAAAAAAATTTCCCCATGTCCGTATATACCTGCAAAATTTGCACACAAAAAAATAAAGCTATCATGCTAATATCAGAATGCTAATGGGTGTTAAAAAATGAGTTACAGGCCGCACTTTGGACAGATTTTCTTTAAAAAAAAAAAATCCCTCAGACGAAGCGACTCTCATTTGGCTGCCTTCTCAATTCCTAAAATTGCGTGGAGATGAGAGAAAAGGCAGACTTTGTGTTAAGTTGCAGTTACGTCTCTGGCTACTTGCCAGCGGGAAAGACGACAGGAAGGGCTTTGTTTGAATTAAGAGTCCTCGCTCGCTCGGGGGCATCTTATGTAAAGCAGTGGTAACACTCCACTCTGCCAGGCTACATGTACCATGTGCAAATGTGCGCAAGTAACACAGCAATCAAGTGTTGTTGTTGACGTAGCAATAGCCACGTGGGCTACAGTCACACTTTAACCGCATAAAAATCATGCTCGGTTAGCTTATTAGCTGAAGCAAAGCGCACTTACAAACTCCTGTGTCTGTAACCATAGACATCTTATAAGTAGACGCAGCATGGAGCACTACTGCCTACTGGCGCTGACGAGACGCGGGGCCGCCATCTTGGAGTGGTGATCCGCTCCACTCTATGGACATTTAGTTCATTAGACCTGCGATAAGGTGGAGACTAGTCCAGGGTGAAGCCTGCCTTCCGCCCGAATGTGAAGTGAAGTGAATTAGTGAAGTGAATTATATTTATATAGCGCTTTTTCTCTAGTGACTCAAAGCGCTTTACATAGTGAAACCCAATATCTAAGTGACATTTAAACCAGTGTGGGTGGCACTGGGAGCAAGTGGGTAAAGTGTCTTGCCCAAGGACACAACGGCAGTGACTAGGATGGCGGAAGCGGGGATCGAACCTGGAACCCTCAAGTTGCTGGCACGGCAACTCTACCAACCGAGCTATACCGCCGAATGTAGTTGGGATAGGCTCCAGCCCTCCACCCAGCGACGCCGAAAAGGGACAAGCGGTAGAAAATGGATAGTTGTAGGGGCGCACAATATATTTATAAATATATATATATACAGTATGTATATATTTTTCAAATGTATTTATTTATTTAATATATACATATATATGAATATATATATATATATATATATATATATATATATATATATATATATATATATATATACATATACATATATATATACACATACATGTACATATGTATACAGTATATACATGTATATATATATATATGTTTATATATATACTGTGTATATATATGTATATATATATTTACACATGTATATATATGTTTATATATATGTGTGTATGTATATATATATATATTTGTATGTATGTATATATATATATATTTGTATGTATATATATATATATATATATATATATATATATATATATATATATATATATATATATATATATATATATATATATATATATATATATATATATATATATAGTTTATATATGTTGCATATATACAGTGTATATATACATGTACATACTGTATGTATATATACATGTGTATATATATGCTTATATATGTATGTATATGTATATATAAGTATATATGCATGTATAGGGGACCACGTGGCTGGTAGAGTGGCCGTGCCAGCAACCTACGGGTTCCTGGTTCGATCCCCACCAACCTCGTCACGTCCGTTGTGTCCTTGAGCAAGACACTTCACCCTTGCTCCTGATGGGTGGTGCTTAGGGCCTTGCATGGCAGCTCCTGCCATCAGTGTGTGAATGGGTGAATGTGGAAATAGTGTCAAAGGGCTTTGAGTACCTTGAAGGTAGAAAAGCGCTATACAGGTATAACCCATTTACCATTTATATACATGTTTATATATATGTATGTATATACAGTATATGTATGTACAGTACATGTAAATAGTCATGATAATAAAGAAAACCAATTGAATGAGAAGGTGTGTCCTAAGTTCTGTCTTGTACTGTATGATATTATACCTCTAGTGCATTACCAGTTTTACAGACAGGTGAAGCAGGTGCAACAGCAAATAAAATAAAAACAGAAATAGGTGCAGTGGAAATATTTAGTAGTACAGTGGTACCTCGGGATACGAGTGCCCCAGCTTAGGGGTATTTCAGAACGCGAGCTGTCTCTCGGCTCATTGTTGTACCTCGGCTCTCTCGGCTTGTCTCGGAATGTCACAGTTAACCACGAAAGATCCAGAGATCAACGTGACATTGTTTTTCAAACTATTGGCACGAAGAAAGTGAGTGTGAAAGGGAGTACTTAGAAAGAAATTAAACCAAGAAATCATTGACAGCATGACCGAGCACGTATGACTCGATGAAGCAATTCAGGCGTAACACTGTTCGTCTGCACCACACTGAAGCAGAAGGAGTCCAACGCCAGCCAAGGAGGTTCAAATAACATTTAAACAGAAAATATTTATCCATGAAAATATGGAGCAGCTGCTGATGGTGTGTTTGACGGAGACGCAACCCGAAGGAGACACCCTTTAGGTGTGCTCTCCAAGATAAATCCTGTACATTATTATCACATTACTTCATAAAACTACTGTACACTGCAAAAACTGAAATCTAAGTAAGATTAAATATCTCAAATAAGGGTGATATTTACTTATTTTCTGTCTAATAAGATAATTCTTCTCACTAAGCCGATTTTATGTTATAGAGGTTTTTACTTGTTTTAAGGGTTTTGGTCCTAAATGATCTCAGTAAGATATTACAGCTTGTTGCTGACATTGTATGAGCTATATTGAGTAAAACATGCTTGAAACTAGAATATCAACTGTTGCAAAGCTGTGTCATCAACACTCACAAGTATAAAACTACTTTTTTAAAGTAATCATTTCTTACTTCAAGCATGAAAAAAAAATCATATCAGTATGTCAAGATAATGGCACTAGCATGTACTTAATTTAAGAATATTTTTCAACATATTGAGCAAAAGGGTCTCTTTTTTTTTCTACCAAGAAAAGTGCACTTGTTATTTGTGAGAATATACTTATTTTAAGGTATTTTTGGGTTCATTGAGGTTAGCTAATTTGACTTGTTTTGGAAAGTTTTGACAAGCCGAATTTTCTTGTTCTATTGGCAGATAATTTTGCTTAGTTCAACTAAAATACCCCTCATTTTTGTTTGTTTTTTTCTTGTTTTTGAACACTGACTTTTTGCAGTGTAGTTGTTTGTAGTACATTCTATTGTGTTGTTTTCCATACAATATTTCTGATCTGAAACTGAGTTTTCTTTTCAAAAGGCATGTTACATGTTAAAATTGTGCTGTTTTAGGGACCCAAGCAAGTAATTGAAATTATTTTAAAAGGGAATTACTGTTGGGTTTTTTTTTTCGAGGTACAAGCTGCATCACCGAAACAATTCAACCGAGGTACTTTTGTGTCAGTTCAAAGTACAAAAAGTAGAAAACCTCATAGGGGAGTTGTGCATGGGCCAAGGGAAAACACATGCATTTCTGGTGCAAAGGAAACATAGTAGTAGTAGTGTTGTGATATTTATAGTAAGGTAGGCCCCCTTTAAACTTGTCAGGTATATTTTTAGCTACAGAAAAAGACATTTGGAGCAGTGGAAATTCTGTAATATTATAGTAGTACTGGTTCTACCTCCAATTGACATACGTATATATAGACTTAGATTGGTCAGATCTAGTCTTAGACTTAGATTGGTCAGATCTAGTCTTAGATTTGTAAGATCTAGTCATAGACTTACATTGCTCAGATCTAGTCTTAGATTTACATTGTTCAGATTTACTCTTAGATTGCTCAGATCTAGTCTCACACTTATCCGGTTCTCCCGAAATTCCATAATACAATTTCTGTAAAATCCAGTCTTAGACTTAGATTGGTCAGATCTAGTCTTAGATTTGTAAGATCTAGTCTTAGACTTACATTGCTCAGATCTAGTCTTAGACTTACATTGGTCAGATTTACTCTTAGATTGCTCAGATCTAGTCTTAGACTTATCAGGTTCTCCCGAAATTCCATAATACCATTTCTGTAAAATCTAGTCTTAGACTTAGATTGGTCAGATCTAGTCTTAGATTTGTAAGATCTAGTCTTAGACTTACATTGCTCAGATCTAGTCTGAGACTTACATTGCTCAGATTTACTCTTAGATTGGTCAGATCTAGTCTTACACTTATCCGGTTCTCCCGAAATTCCATAATACCATTTCTGTAAGATCTAGTCTTAGACTTAGATTGGTCAGATCTAGTCTTAGATTTGTAAGATCTAGTCTTAGACTTGCATTGCTCAGATCTAGTCTTAGATTCACATTGGTCAGATTTACTCTTAGATTGCTCAGATCTAGTCTTAGACTTATCCGGTTCTCCCGAAATTCCATAATACCATTTCTGTAAAATCTAGTCTTAGACTTAGATTGGTCAGATCTAGTCTTAGATTTGAAAGATCTAGTCTTAGACTTACATTGCTCAGATCTAGTCTGAGACTTACATTGCTCAGATTTACTCTTATTTTGGTCAGATCTAGTCTTACACTTATCCGGTTCTCCCGAAATTCCATAATACCATTTCTGTAAAATCTAGTCTTAGACTTAGATTGGTCAGATCTAGTCTTAGATTTGTAAGATCTAGTCATAGACTTACATTGCTCAGATCTAGTCTTAGATTTACATTGGTCAGATTTACTCTTAGATTGCTCAGATCTAGTCTTAGACTTATCCGGTTCTCCCGAAATTCCATAATACCATTTCTGTAAAATCTAGTCTTAGACTTAGATTGGTCAGATCTAGTCTTAGATTTGTAAGATCTAGTCTTAGACTTACATTGCTCAGATCTAGTCTTAGATTTACATTGGTCAGATTTACTCTTAGATTGCTCAGATCTAGTCTTAGACTTATCCGGTTCTCCCGAAATTCCATAATACCATTTCTGTAAAATCTAGTCTTAGACTTAGATTGGTCAGATCTAGTCTTAGATTTGTAAGATCTAGTCTTAGACTTACATTGCTCAGATCTAGTCTGAGACTTACATTGGTCAGATCCAGTCTTAGTGGCATGAAAAAGGGAAGAATGGCTTGGAAAGAAAGGTAGCAGAGGGTAAGGGTAATGTCACCAGGACGATCAACAGAAAAAGACAGGTTTAAATAACAGTGGCATGATTAGTGACAGGTGTGTGAGTTCAAATGAATCAGGTGCGTGACATGAGGAGAGGTGAAAACTAATGGTCGCTATGGTGACAAAACAAACAAGAGTGCACAAAGAGTCCAAAAACCAAACCTGAACATAACCAAAACAAAACATGATCACACAGACATGACACTCAGATCTAGTCTTACACTTATCCGGTTCTCCCGAAATTCCATAATACCATTTCTGTAAGATATAGTTTTAGACTTAGATTGGTCAGATCTAGTCTTAGACTTAGATTGGTCAGATCTAGTCTTAGTCTTAGATTGCTCAGATCTAGTCTTATACTTACATTGCTCAGATCTAGTCTTAGACTTACATTGCTCATACCTAGTCTTAGACTTACATTGCTCAGATTTACTCTTAGATTGGTCAGATCTAGTCTTAAGACTTATCCGGTTCTCCCGAAAATTCATAATACAATTTCTGTAAGATCTAGTCTTAGACTTAGTATGGACAGATCTAGTCTTGGATTTGCAAGATCTAGTCTTAGGCTTAGATTGCTCAGATCTAGTTATAGTCTTACATTGCTCAGATCTACTCTTAGATTGGTCAGATCTAGTCTTAGACTTATCCAGTTCTCCCGAAAGTCCATAATACCATTTCTCAATTAAAAATGTTACGACTTCAACATTTCTCGACCGATTTGAAAAATTCCAACACCAACCATTTAATATAATTTCACTTGATAAGAAATCCTAAAGTCATTTTTGTATTAGCAGGACTTTTTAAACTCATTCAGAACATTCAAGTTGTTTTACCATTTTTAAAAAAAATCCCTTTTTTCCCGGAATTCCCTTTTTTTTTTTTTTTTATTCCCATTGAAATGAATGGAAAATGTTTCAAAATTCCACAACTCCTGAATGTTTTATTTAATTTAAAACGTTTCAACCTCAAAACATTCAGCCTGTTCAGAAATTGTGTGCTCTCCAACAATTTATGAAAGATTTCCCGGATTTCCTAGAATTCTCAGTTTTTAGGGACATTTTCCCCATTCAAAATTAATTGGCCATTTTTCAAACTTCCACCATTTCCACATTTTCAACCGATTCAACCCATTCCACCTTCAACTATTCCACTCATTCTGGACATTCAAACTATCATTTTTCCAATTTCCAAAAAATTCCAGGAATTCCCAAAATTCACAGTTTTCCAAACCCTATTTTCAACCATGAAAAATGTCCCGGATTTCCTAGAATTCTCCGTTTTTAGGGACATTTTCCCCATTCAAAATGAATTGGCCATTTTTCAAACTTCCACCATTTCCACATTTTCAACCGATTCAAACCATTCCACCTTCAACATATTCCATTCATTCTGGACATTCAAACTATCATTTTTCCAATTTCAAAAAAATTCCAGGAATTCCCAGTTTTCCAAACTCTATTTTCACCCATGAAAAATGTCCCGGATTTCCTAGAATTCTCAGTTTTCAGGGACAATTTCCCCATTCAAAATGAATTGGCCATTTTTCAAACTTCCACCATTTCCAAAGTTTTCAACCTATTCAAACTATTCCACCTTCAACATATTCCACTCATTCTGGACATTCAAACTATCATTTTTCCAAATTTCAAAAAAATTCCAGGAATTCCCAAAATTCACAGTTTTCCAAACCCTATTTTCACCCATGAAAAATTTCCCGGATTTCCTAGAATTCTCTGTTTTTAGGGACATTTTCCCCATTCAAAATGAATTGGCCATTTTTCAAACTCCCACCATTTACACATTTTCAACCGATTCAAACTATTCCACCTTCAACATATTCCATTCATTCTGGACATTCAAACTATCATTTTTCCAATTTCAAAAAAATTCCAGGAATTCCCAAAATTCAGTTTTCCAAACCTTATTTTCACCCATGAAAAATGTCCCGGATTTCCTAGAATTCTCAGTTTTTAGGGACATTTTCCCCATTCAAAATGAATTGGCCATTTTTCAAACTTCCACCATTTACACATTTTCAACCTATTCAAACTATTCCACCTTCAACATATTCCACTCATTCTGGACATTCAAACTATAATTTTTCCAATTTCAAAAAAATTCCCAGTTTTCCAAACTCTATTTTCACCCATGAAAAATGTCCCGGATTTCCTAGAATTCTCAGTTTTCAGGGACAATTTCCCCATTCAAAATGAATTGGCCATTTTTGAAACTTCCACCATTTCCAAATTGTTCAACCTATTCAAACTATTCCACCTTCAACATATTCCACTCATTCTGGACATTCAAACTATCATTTTTCCAAATTTCAAAAAAATTCCAGGAATTCCCAAAATTCACAGTTTTCCAAACCCTATTTTCACCCATGAAAAATTTCCCGGATTTCCTAGAATTCTCAGTCTTTAGGGACATTTTCCCCATTCAAAATGAATTGGCCATTTTTCAAACTTCCACCATTTACACATTTTCAACCAATTCAAACCATTCCACCTTCAACATATTCCACTCATTCTGGACATTGAAACTATCATTTTTCCAAATTTAAAAAAATTTCCAGGAATTCCCAAAATTCACAGTTTTCCAAACCCTATTTTCACCCTTGAAAAATGTCCCGGATTTCCTAGAATTCTCCGTTTTTAGGGACATTTTCCCCATTCAAAATGAATTGGCCATTTTTC